>NC_133476.1:18972163-18983747 GCF_025370935.1 Choristoneura fumiferana | reverse complement strand
CGGGCAATGACTCACTTTACCGATCACTGTTTCATGACAAGCACATTAAGTTCAAGGGTTTTATTAGGGTTGCAACCAGGTAGCCTGCATGTTACGACACTGTTTACGAGCAAGTGTGATGAAAATATTTTTATTTTGTTATGTTATTCTAGTGATCTTAATTGTGCATGCATGTGCAAATTAACTGGTGCCGTTAATAATGTGTTCTTAGATAAGATAATGTTTTTTCTCAAACATACTCAGAAATACTCGCATTATTTCGAAAAATAAACCGCGAAGTTTAAATACTGTTATAAAACCGCTGAACCGAATTAGATGAAATTTGGTATGGAGATAGTTTGAGATCCTGGAATGAGCATAGGATAGTTTTTATCCCGGAAAATTGCATAGTTAGCCGCGGCAGACGGAATTTTGATGTTTAATTTCCCGACAATGTTTGAGAAAAGCATTAAATACCTAAGCGTTAAAAGAGATTGCCAGCCTCGTATCCCTTTATCTACTTGGCCGGCAATCCCTAATTTCCCGGCCTCTGCAATAATGTACTATTTTTGGTTGTTAGCTAACTTGAAGGAAGCATTTGCTGTGGAAAAACCTAGGCAGGCGGCGTCATCTTCGTCAGACAAAAGAAAAATTACCAAAAACAAAAAGTATCGAGATGATTCATTATCTTCACCTCCATCACTCCCTATGAAACCAATTGAAGAGGAATTGATCGAAATACATGCAGGTAATGCTATTTTCAATAATTTGGTAACAAAGTGGTTGATATTAATAAACCAGAACTTATGGCATTACATTACAGCACTAACAATTATTCGTTTTTTTTTAGATACAATAACATCTGAAAGCAGTATGGAGTGTGGAAGACCTGACACTAAATGACATCAGTAAGGATGAAGACAGTGACATGGAAAATAAGATATGATCTGGAAACAGCACAACTGATAGCGTAATTCAGGATAAGAAAAAATTAGTCAGTGAAAATAACATAATCAAACCCGGTCAAAATCTCTGTAAGCTGTTATAAATTCTGCAAATTTTTCATTGTTATTATGGATTGTGTGAATCATAAGTGAAAAGAAACACATTTTACAAGATTTTATTTAACTTGCAATGTGTGTATGCTATGTATGTACGGGTCAGTAGTCGAGTTGACTTCGAATTTGGCATACTAATGTAAATCTGGCGACAATACAATAATCAGGGAGTGACATCTTGGTGGTCCGGCCAGGATCGTCTCCGCAGGACAACTCCTCAATGGTTAATGGAATCGACTTGAAATTTGGTATGGGAATGTAGTTTAGTTGACAATGCAAGTACAGACGTACTTACTGTCAGCAAAAATAAAAGCTTCTAAAAGTAAAAATGACATACTGTACTTGCATTGTCAATTAAACTAAATTGCCATACCAAATTTCAAATAGATTCCATTAACCGTTGAGGAATTCCGTCCTGTGAAGACTTGATGACATAATAATAATGTATTATGCTGGATTTTTTGTTTTGCATTGTGCTGTAAGAATACTAATCAGCCCTCGTCTTTGCTCAACTCATAATTCTTTTGCCAAGGAATTACTGTACTTTGTATAAAATTACCCCTGTACCCTGTGTACTCAGTTAAGCGGTTAAACTTAAGAATATACTTACTTTAGTGACAGTAAAGCCCACAACCATATCGGAATATTTTTGCTTAATTGTTAATAGTAAATCATAAATTTTGAAATAAAAATAAGTATCTAATATATATATCGATTCACCGCCCATGATATACAAAGTAGTTACTATCAGAAACACTATGTTAAGTTGAAAATTTATTATTACTAAATCATGGCTTTTTTATAAATGTTGGTATGTTTTTTTTTTCAGAACGGGTATTTCCTTTAGAAAGGTTAGAAAGTTATTACACTAAACCAAAAGTGGGGTTACATCGAGCTCACGGTCGACTGTTCGACGGAGTTTCGAACTTAAAAGCCAAGTAGCCGAAAACACGGAGTGTACGAACCGCGAGCACGACGTTCTCTACAGAAGTCGCCAACGGCCGCATCATCGTCGGCACCTTCTACAAGCAACCTCCCCATCACGCCAGAGGAAGAGGAAACCCTCGAGTGGTTACGTTGCTCTACTGATGATTTTGGATTGTGCAATGAAAAGTGGCAGAGAACCAACGAGCAACGGAAGCAACGTGTGCACTCAAATGAGAAACTGTCGTATCTCCAGGAATTTCCCTGTTTGAAGCGCTCTTGGGGCACGCGCTGGTAAGTAATTTGCTGTTGGAGTGTTGATGTGTTTACTGATTGAAACCTTAACCGATATTCACTCATTGTTTTAATGCAACGAGAATTTTTAGTAAATTTTCAAGGTTTTCTAACTAATTTAATCTCTTTATTTAAGCTTACTGCTGACTTCGATCGCTGGTATCCTGACAATGAACATTCATTGGATGATAAATTACCGCTACTGAAGAGCAAACTACTCGGTATACTACAGGCTCATCAACACGATCACCGTTTGTAGAAGAATTGAAGCAACTTGCACAAGGTTAGTTATGTCTTAGGGCCCCGGCCACATGTCCACGTCACGGCACCGTAAACGTGCAACGGCACGTTGCACGACGCGCACCGCAAAAATCAACGTTGGAAATTTACGACGCCGCGCGCGCCGCGTAAACTCTACATATGAGGCACTGTTGCGAGGTGCATATGTCGAAAAGTCATTATATTATATAATGTAATGACTTGTCGACATATGCACTTCATCATTGTTTAGTGTAGGTAATTATATAATTGCCTACACTAAATAATAAATTAACACTAACACTAGTAATAAGTAAAACCTAACCTATATAATGTACGAGTCTTATGATACTCGAATTAAATGTTTTCTATTCTATTCTATTAAGTGCTTAAGTAAGTGGAAAACGAAAGCGTCCGATAATAAAAAATATTAGTAATTACTACACTACTTTTCTTTATTTTACACTAATTTTCTTTATTGTTGCTTGACAGATCAAAATTCCGAGACTAGCAACCTGGCCCTATTGCTACTTCTACCGCACATGGTTGGCCCGGTGCACTTAAAGCGGAAAAGAATATCAGCGGCAGAAGTGCGCCAAAGCTTTATTTCACACATTGAAGAACCAACGAAGATCCTTGAAGAGCGGCAGAAGCGACAGGCCAGGTACCAGACTATGGGATTAACTGTTCAACCATATATGATAGTTGCAGGTCCTCTGAAAAAAATAATAGCACATCACATTGTTGTTGACGACATAATCTACGATTTGCCAACCATCTCGAAAACTGTTGATACATGTTTCAAGATAATATGGGCTCTTAATTTGGAGTATCCTAGTGAATGTTTACCTGTCTGGCAATTCTTAGAAAGAGCAATTTACAAGTTTCCGGCAAATACAATTTCAAAAACCAAACTTTCCGGGTCTGTTCAAAGTTTACTGAATGATTGTGGTCTATTACCTAACTGAGTAAACAAACATGGTTACCTGTTTTATTTGTAACACTATTGTCGTAGACGTACGAGCACTTAAAATCCATTTCCAACTTTTTCATGAGAACCACAAGTTTGAACAATATCGCTGTGTAGAAGACAATTGTTCCAGGTCGTATCATCTGTTTAATTCCTTTCGTAGACACTATTTTCGAGAGCATTCCAATCAAGTTAGTGCTTTAACTGAAGAATATCCTTCTGTGTCTGATCAGGACGTTTTAGTCGAGACTAACTGTTCACCGTCTCAAGAACTAGTTAGTCAGTCTGATCTTACCAGGAATGATTATTTACCTTCTGCAGAACCTTTAAACCAGACTAATACTATGCCTGCAGGTGTTGTAACACCAGAAGTAACTTTAACTGAAGATTCACCTCGCCTTTCTCTAGAGATGGCACTAGCTTCGCTAATAGCGTCCTTGTATGGGTCTGCGAATTTGCCAAGGAATATTGTCCAAATAATTATGAACTCACTTCTAAGCGTTTCTCAGTTTCGTTGGTTCCATTGATAGGTGACCTCTTTCAGAATATGGTTCTTGTAATAGTTCAGTTGCAGAAGTGCTAGGAATAATATCTACTGCAATTCTTCGTCTTTAAATCCATTTTCAACAGAGTATCGTAGATTTCAATACTTTCAGGTACGCCGCACTTATATTCCACCTAAAAAAATAGAGGTGGGTGAACGCCGCGAGTCAAATACTTTGAGAGGCAGGCAGGTTATTTCATCGGTTACTTGCGTTATGCAGTTTATTCCATTAAGAGAAGTCTTACATGCTTTTTTTTCCCTCGAAACTGTTTTGATTGATACATTGCAATACATGGCGGATCTTTACAAAGATGTTAACGTTATTCGAAACTTTATTCAGGGGCGTTATTGGCAATCAAAAAAAAGAACTCACATGGGTAAACATGTAATACCGTTGTTTTTATTTTTTGACGACTATGAGACTTCAAATGCTTTAGGAAGTCACTCCGGGATTCATAAATTAGGTGCCGTATATGTTTCAGTCCCATGTCTACCTCCTTGGCGTTGTAGTGTTCTATCTCATATTTTTTTAACGTTGCTGTTCCATTCATCTGACAGATTAAAATTCGGCAATAAAGTAATATTCCAGCCTGTAATAAATGAACTTAATTATCTGAGCTCCATTGGCATCCCATTTGTCGTACCAAACTTTGATGGAGTTGTATATTTTGAACTGGCTTTAATTATCGGTGACAATTTAGGCATCCATTCCATTACCGGTTTTGTGGAAAGCTTCTCTGCCAATTTCCCATGTAGAATTTGCCGCGTAAAAAAAGATGTAATGAAAGTTCAAACATATGCCGATGAGGCTCTCCTAAGATGTGATACTGATTATGAAGCTGACGTTTTAGAAGGCATTCCTGCCAATTCTGGTGTTAAGGAAAAGTGTGTTTGGATAATGGTGAACGGCTTCAGATTATTCGAACAAGTTGGAGTAGATATTATGCATGATATTCTCGAAGGTTATTCCGGAATTGTTCACCCAGTGGTTTTCTCGATCTTGATTCAGTACTGTTCGACTTACTTATACCTCGACTCATGTTACATACTGCTGCATGCTGCTGCTGCATACTTACCTTCCCGACGCACTCCCTGCATTCCTTCCCTGTCCATACTAACAACGTTAACAATCTCCCATCCCCGCTTATTAACGCTTTTACCCCTTATAACACTCAGTACTTACCTTCCCCGACGCACTCCCTGCATTCCTTCCCTGTCCATACTAACAACGTTAATAATCTCCCATCCCCGCTTATTAACGCTTTTACCCCTTACAGTACTTACCTTCCACGACGCACTCCCTGCATTCCTTCTCTGTCCATACTAACAACGTTAACAACCTCCCATCCCCGCTTATTAACGCTTTTACCCCTATTAACACGCAGTATTTACCCTTCCTGACGCATTCCTTCCCTGTCCACACTAACAACGTTAACAACCTCCCGTCCCAGCTTATTAACGCTTTTACCCCTATTAACACGCAGTACTTACCCTTCCTGACGCATCCAGCATTTCCAGCCTTTACCCTCACATACAAAAAATTCATAAAGATAGCAGCAGCCAAAGCAGCGGAAATGACAGTTTTGTTACACATGTCTTTATTTATATTAAATATCCATCAAACCTCTTTTAGCTAAAGTGCCGTTAAAATTCGTTTGTCTTTATCTGTCACTTTGACATTCGTATTTGTGAGAAAGGGACCAATCACATTTTAGTTAACAGAAGTGAGTTTTATTAATAAGGCGGATAATGGGCTCCTAATCCAGGTACAGTCAGCATCATAAACATTCCTGCACTTTATTGTTGTATGTGTAGACATGTCATCATTCATAAAATTAAAGATTTTGTTTTTCATTACGTCAGCTCTTTTTTACGATTGAAAAGACCACTTGAGATGAGGAAAACTATAATCGTGTTTATGAAGCTGTACAGGTAGCTTTATATGCTTTTGAGGCCCTATCGTTGGAACCAAGTTTAATTTCCGATGTGGTACATAATTGTTCATAATGGGTACATTTTTAACACTAACGATGGTGTGTACTTAGAAACCATCGTTAGTGTCTTCTTTTTTACCAAAGCTTCAACGCCGGTGACCTGCCTTTTTTTTTACATATAGACTCCTGTCTATAATCCATACCATGGTGTAGAGTCTGACACCTCTGATACCGAAAGGTGAGGAGGCTATGTCGAGCTCTACTCCAAAAGGCAGTAAAACCTGGACTCGCCAGGGAGCAATTTCTTACCGATTTCCAGCAGCATCAAGACGGGCCTAACTTGGCTCCGCACACTTTTGTATGTTATGTCTTTCTTAAAGAAAATACTATATGCTCGTGAAATTTGTTTTATGGCAGTTGTTCCAATACAACGGCCGCTATTATACTTTATAAGTATGACAAGTTGAATGCCGTTTTAAACTTTGCTTATGGCTCCCCTATCGTTGGAATTATTATGAATTAAATTTGTGTGGTTATTTAATATGAATACGAAGTCTTAATTTTATTAGTTGTTAATTTTCCTAATGCCTCATTATCCTTAATATAGTTGGTAGCAATTCGGTATCGGTTTATAAGATATTGTACTTACATTCCGATTGTTAAGCAATCTTATTCTATTATATTTTTAGGCTATTGTCTGAATTCAATTCGTGTGGTTATTTAATTAATATAAGACTTTTTGTTTTAGACTTAAGCTATACCAGTGGAGATCCGATCCGTATGCAGAATATGTAAACCGCATCCTGACTTCTTATACGTGTTGCAGTGATTCCAGGCTACGGTATGGCTGATGTTGCCAGTCGCTATTGTGGTCAGCCAGAGGTATGACGTCATCAATTTTTTTGTATGAGATTTTGAAATTTCTTGTTCTGAAACCTATAATGTTTATGAAACATCAATTAAAAGAGCTTTTGCGAGCTGCGTTTAAATATATATGTATATTACATTATTTCCTTAAAGCTACTCGTTAGGAATAAAAAACAAAAATATTTTTGTTTTTGAAATGACGTTTGATATACATAGTTATATGTCAAATTACTTGTAATATACTGAAACATACGACAGGTGAAATAGATCATTTATTGTATATAATCAATATATTTAATCAATTTATAATATATTGTAGTACACAAATTTTTATAAATTATGATCTTTATAAATTGTAACGACCAAACGTTCCTCGGCTCACAAAGCCCAGTTACATGATAGGTTACAGGATATGATAGAGAAAAGAAATTTCTAAATCCCATACAAAAATCGATTGTCACCTCCCTGGACTGACCACTATAGAGACTGACAACATCAGTCAATCGTAGCCTGGGTTCACTACAACATATATCAGAAGTCCGAATGCGGCCTGCATATTTTGCATACGGATCTCCTTTGGTAGCTAACAAGGAAGGGTACGAACTGTCCAAGTCCGATTTATTTGATATATGTTATAGAGTAGTCTAAAATTGCACAGGTATTTTTTTTTTAGCTGCTCAAATTCAATCTGTTAGGAGAAATTGTCCTTCCAAGAACTGAAATTTAATTAAATACTGGTTCCATTGTATGTTGGAGAACATGAAAGAATAATGGACTCGTGTTTTGTCAATTGTTTTTTTTGTTTTTTTTTTCGAGACCATGAATAGGATCATGGACTAAGCTTTAAAGCTCTAGAGCTAGAGCTTAAAAAACATTTGACAAACGTATCCATTCTTTTTTCATGTTCTCCAACATATAATGAAACCAGTAATGCATTATCTTCTTTTTTTGAGAAATCTATAGAAGTTGGAGGGTTTGGTAAATTTTCAGTACTTTAAAGGGCAATTTCTCCTAACAGGTTGAATTTGGGCAGCTAAAAAAATACCTGTGCTATTTTAGACTACTCTATAACATATATCAAATTGAATCAAAACGGAGTCGGACAGTTGGGTACCCTTCCTTGTTAGTCTATTTTGGTTAAGGTACTGATGAATAATTAAGGTACACTGGTAAGAGTGGTAAGGTGTGTAAGGGAACAGCGTGAACTTTCCATACATTTTGCGGTAATTAGATGATGTGATTGATTAAGTAAAAAACATTTCACATGTTTTTCAATCAAGTAATGTAGTTAGTAGGAGTAACAGTTGTATCAAATTATGAAAAGTACACGCTATCGTTCCATTCACCTTAAGATGTAAAATTGACTGATTGTAAATATATAAAAGGATTCAGCGTCATGTTTCTGTAAATAAAATGTTCTCAAATTGGGTTAAACATAAGATTTAATTTAAATAAATGACATAAATGAAATAATTTTTAATTTATTCCAGGTTGTCTGCGTACCTACCTACCTACGCATTACCTGATCTAGTAGCAGTACTGCGTAGGCAGTAGGTATCAGGCTTCACAATACCTTTTACCGTGCTCTTACAGTACTCGCTACTGTAAGTGCACTGTTACAGATATTGTGCAGGATATTGCTTTTTAATGTGCATGCTCAGTAGTAGGTATTCAGAACAGTACCCGCTATTGTCCATGCACGTTAAACAGTACTTTCCTTTACAATACCTTTAACTGTAGTGCACAGTAAAATGTAATGTGGAAGACAGTAATTTTAATATGCATGCACAGTTGCCGGTACTGTAATTGCACATTAAAAAGTACTGTCGCCCACATTACATTTCACTGTGCGGGCACATTAAAAAGTACCGTCTTCCTCGTTACATTTTACTGTGCGTGCACATTAAAAATAACTGTCTTGCACATTATATTTTACTGTGCGTGCACATTAAAAAGTACTGACTTCCTCGTTACATTTTACTGTGCGTGCACATTAAAAATTACTGTCTTCCACATTACATTTTACTGTGCATGCACATTAAAAAGCACTGACTTGCTCGTTATATTTTACTGTGCATGCACATTAAAAAGTACTGACTTGCTCGTTATATCTTACTGTGCGTGCACATTAAAAAGTACTGACTTCCTCGTTACATTTTACTGTGCGTGCACATTAAAAATTACTGTCTTCCACATTACATTTTACTGTGCATGCACATTAAAAAGCACTGACTTGCTCGTTATATTTTACTGTGCATGCACATTAAAAAGTACTGACTTGCTCGTTATATTTTACTGTGCATGCACATTAAAAAGCACTGACTTGCTCGTTATATTTTAATGTGCGTGAACATTAAAAATTACTGTCTTCCACATTACATTTTACTGTGCATGCACATTAAAAAGCACTGACTTGCTCGTTATATTTTACTGTGCATGCACATTAAAAAGTACTGACTTGCTCGTTATATTTTACTGTGCATGCACATTAAAAAGCACTGACTTGCTCGTTATATTTTAATGTGCGTGAACATTAAAAATTACTGTCTTCCACATTACATTTTACTGTGCATGCACATTAAAAAGCACTGACTTGCTCGTTATATTTAACTGTCCATGCACATTAAAAAGTACTGACTTGCTCGTTATATCTTACTGTGCGTGCACATTAAAAAGTACTGACTTGCTCGTTATATCTTACTGTGCGTGCACATTAAAAAGTACTGACTTCCTCGTTACATTTTACTGTGCGTGCACATTAAAAAGTACCGACTTGCTCGTTATATTTTACTGTGCAAGCACATTAAAAAGCACTGACTTGCTCGTTATATTTTAATGTGCGTGAACATTAAAAATTACTGTCTTCCACATTACATTTTACTGTGCATGCACATTAAAAAGCACTGACTTGCTCGTTATATTTAACTGTCCATGCACATTAAAAAGTACTGACTTGCTCGTTATATCTTACTGTGCGTGCACATTAAAAAGTACTGACTTGCTCGTTATATCTTACTGTGCGTGCACATTAAAAAGTACTGTGCGTGCACATTAAAAAGTACCGACTTGCTCGTTATATTTTACTGTGCAAGCACATTAAAAAGTACTGACTTGCTCGTTATATCTTACTGTGCGTGCACATTAAAAAGTACTGACTTCCTCGTTACATTTTACTGTGCGTGCACATTAAAAAGTACTGACTTCCTCGTTACATTTTAATGTGCGTGCACATTAAAAATTACTGTCTTCCACATTACATTTTACTGTGCGTGCACATTAAAAGGTACCGTCTTCCTCGTTATATTTTAATGTGCGTGCACATTAAAAATTACTGTCTTCCACATTACATTTTACTGTGCGTGCACATTAAAAAGTACTGTCTCCCTCGTTACATTTTAATGTGCGTGCACATTAAAAATTACTGTTTAAACAGTTAAAATTCTTTTAATGTTTAAACATTAAAAAAATTTACTGTTTAAAACAGTAAAAAAATTTTTAATGTTTAAACATTAAACTTTTTTTTACTGTTTTAAACAGTAAATTTTTTTTTACTGGTCAAAACATTAAAATGTACTGTTTTGCTTTAACTGTTTTCGGAACAGTAAAATTTAATGCTCAAAACAGCAGGCTCCCCTGGAACTGTTTAAAACAATAAACTTTAACGATTTATCAGGTATTTTAAATGATTATTTTTTTCAGTGTGAGAGCCACGCTTATATAGACACTGATTGTTCCACTACGAAATAGGCCAAGGGCAGGGTAAATCAAAACATTGGCTTCGAAAAGATCTCGCTCAACCCACGTTTAACACCTTATAAAAACATCCGAGATCACTTCCCAGATGTGCCAGTGTTATTAAACTTTAACCGCCTCACACGTGATGGGTAGTTTTACAAACGTACGTGTGAAGAACGGAGGTAGTTTGGAACAATAACACAGTGTTTTTTTATGATTGATACACGCGCTTAACGCCTTAACGTTTATAGGCAAATCGTAACATTGCAATTAACTCGTCTGATGTATAAATTAACTGTATTACCATCGCAATAAAAAGCACGTAACATTATAAAGGTAATTAAGATTACAGTTGTACAAGCACGCATGATCGACGGCGGCGCCCCGGCCATTCATTAGGATCTATTAAATTAACACTAGTTAAGACTAATTTACTTGTTGGAGATTGGAGCGGTTATTTGGACGCTGTCATCGAGTAGAAAGCTCTGAGAGGGCCAAGGCCTTATAAATAAGAGGGTTGCGTCCGGTTTTTATTACAAATATAAAATGACAATCTGATTGAAAAAGTGATGTATCTCGTCAAACGTAGCTACAAAGGGGGATGTTGGCAAATAGGGAGCTTTAAAAAATTGCTCTGATTATAAGAAACTTATAATTAATTGCTCGCAGGACTGATGGCCGATGGGGTCGGAAGGTTCTCGAATGGCGTCCGCGGACCGGGAGACGAGCTGTCGGTAGGCCTCCAACAGGATGGAGCGACGACTTGGTTAAGATCGCGGGATCGCGGTGGATGCGAAAAGCACAATCTGAGTGGAGAGCCTTGGGGGGAGGCCTATGTCCAGCAGTGGACGTCTTTCGGCTGACATGATGATGATGATGATAAGAAGCTTCACATTACTAAGTCAATATAATAGAGGTAATGCTGTTTGTTCCTCTTATATACATGTAGTTGATTTTGGCAAGGTTTTACGAGTAACATGACAATTGACAATGCATTATTATTACCTAAAGCCAGCAGAAA
>NC_133476.1:18946011-18972063 GCF_025370935.1 Choristoneura fumiferana | reverse complement strand
GTATCTCCTACTTTTGTACTACAGATATAATTATAAATCAAACGGCTATCGGTTCTTCAATCTTTTATCTCCATTTTTGTCTACCAGATTTTGTTAAAAATGAATACTTAATTTAATTTGATTTTTTAAACATTGTCTAAAAAAACACTTATTTCGTACCTATATTGACGTGAAAGATCTAACATGTTTAGGGTTTTCACTTGAAACTAATACACAAAAGTTATGGCCAGCAAACCAGTTTTTTGGCCTAAAATTGTTCAACTTTGATGCCAAATATCTCGAAGACAATGAACTTTGAAGTAAATATGGGATACTATGTTGCTTAAAGCCGTTATTGTTAATATAATAAGCTACAAAAACATTAGAAAACTAAGGAATTCAGATCGATGGTCATTGGGGCATGGGATCCCCTTAAGAGCAGTTCTATCAGACCACATTTTTTAATTTCATTAAATTTTGTATTGCTATTGCATATTGGTATCGCAGAGAATGAATAAAAGGTTGGAAGTGATACGTACTATAAAACTAAGGAAGCTGTTGTATTTGGGGCATATACCTAATGCGTAACGAGAAGTATGGTCTGCTTCAGCTTATTATCCAGCGGAAGATACAAGGCCGCAGACCACCTGGCCGTAGACGTACCTCTTGGTTAAGAAACCTTAGAGACTGGTTCGGAATGAGTACCAGATCCCTCTTTCGAGCGGCAGTCTCTAAAGTAAGGATAGCCCTAAATGATCGCCGACCTCCGATAGGAGAGGGCACCGGAAGAAGAAGATTCATTTTTTATGGAATAATCGAGAAAAACTAACAAAAATGCAACGTTGCCAGCTCAGCAGATATAAACGCTCTTATTGATAAAGTTATAATTTTTAAGTAAGCATTGTAATGTCCTAACAGCTAGTAAGATTGTTTGTTAGAGCTTTAATTTCATATTTGTGCTGCACACATTATTCGCCACAGGGAATCGGACCTTCATGGGAAATAAGTCGCGAGAATTCAACATTACCCATAAAAGGTTAACATTATTTAATATAATATGAAGGCCGCGAATCCATTCATAGTTAATGTCCTATTTTATTGAGGTAAAAAGCATTAGCTTGAGAAAGACGACCAGTTAGGTGGAGATAAAATTTTATTTTTTTAAGGTCGGGTGAAATAGGGACTGGGAGGACGGAAGTTGTGTGTGAATACATAGGTGCTCAGTTTAACACGAGCTTTTCTACCATTATAATATAACAATACATGTACATTGTCCAGTCAAAAAAGGTGTATGTAAGTAGTTTGCAAAACAAATATTGTAAAGCGATAAGGCCGTTTTAAAAACAACCGTGCTAAATTTCTAAACCCAACGGTTGTAATGTGGATAAAAAGTAGCCTGTTTATTAAACCAAATATCCACCTATCTACATACCAAATTTCACTCATATCGGTCAAGCCGTTGTAGCGTGAAGGAGTCACAAATATACAAACAAACATACTCACAACCTCTTGCATTTATAATGTTAGCAGGACTAGCTAAATCAAAATAAACAGACATTTCTATATGGCTACAGCCCAACAGATATTAGTAAGTAGCCAGCAACCAGCAGATATTAGTTGATGTAGTCGCCTAACGACACAAGTTTGCGGTTTTCCCCTTATTGGCTACATTTGGCCCACAATTTGTCAAATTGATTCGACCGAGATGCCATCTGCCACAATTATTGGAGGGACAGAGATACCGCCTGAACCCAGGGAATTACTGTTCTGATATTGTTTGGGTCCAACTCGTTATTAAATTGAGAAGATAAGGGGACCAGTCAAAAATGGCTTGATTTAGTTTTGGTCCCGTGAGTAATAAATCAGTAGAAATAGTATCATAGATTGGAAAGCAGAAGTATTTGATTTGCTATCACATTCACTCGCTGATGTTAAATGTTGCCAGTTTGAGCTTACTTTTTCTCAAAATTATATCTCAGAAGGCAAATTTCACTAAAAAAACACTGTTGAAGCGGTAAACTCTGTAGCAATACTACATACAAATTCCATTGTTGTCGAGTTATTGATTGTACTGATGTACTGCACTAAATAAATAAAAATAGTATAACAACGTTGTTGTCCTTAATAATTCAAGAAGATGACATTAAGCTAGAGTAGCTTAGATCAGTTACACTGAAAAGCGAGAAAAAATACAAATATTTAACCGACTCTATAAAAGCATGAAAATAATTCTCCAACCGTTTGAACTCGACAAAGGACAGCAAAGAAAGAAATTCGATTATAACTACGACATTTTCTGTGAAAAAGTTCCATAGTGGCCAACGATACTGCATCTAATACAGCTAACTCGAAATATCCCCGATTGAATCGTACCCCAAACATCTTAATTAGTAACCCTTGTATTAATAAACCCTTAGTTTTTAATCCGGGTTCCCAGTCGTAACATGCGGCCAGGGAGCTAACCAGAATAGGCTGTAGCCTCGTTATTGATAATCCGGGTTGGACCGATGTAGTGTCCCGGGAAATGGAATTGTGACTGGAGTTGACTTATCTACTGGGTGGTTCAGGAGACGTGAGCAGAAACAATCCTACTGGATTCAGTTAGTTAAGGCGTACCGTGCCAGTATTAGTAAGGTTAACTTTTTTTTAAAGTTGAGAACCGAAAGTGTTTAATTATTTACTAAGCGCATGGTCACTCTACAATTAAAAGTCAAAGTCAAAATATCCTTATTCAATCACAAGCACTTATGAATGTCAAAAAAAATCTACCACCGGTTCGGAAAAACCTCTGCTGAGAAGAATCCGGCAAGAAACTCAACGAGGTATATTTTTTTTTAAACAGGTTTACAATACTATAAAATGATATGTATACATTCCAAGTATTTAACACAACTTTATTTTTAACACAGTAGGTTCGCTATTTGAAGGGATCGCTAATGCGACCTTTAACAAACAGAAAAATAAGACCATCACTGGAATCGAACCCAGGTCCTCGGTAATCCGTACCGCGTGCTATACCGCTACACCACTGATGGTCAACGGTACGGACACGAATTACACGACCGTACGGATTACGAGGACCTGGGTTCGATTCCCAGTGATGGTCTTATTTTTCTGTTTTTTCTGTGCATCTTATGTTTCAGTTTGTATTTTCAATTTAGACAATGGAATGCCTCACACGCCACAGTCATCTATGCATTCAAGTTATCATCAACATTCAAGTCGAAATTAATCTTTCTGCAATGGAATTAAAAATCAAGTTGATTTGTCGCTGCTTTTTCTGTGGCGTAAAGAGCACGTCAATTCGTTTGTTTTGTGTCGGTGAAGAGGTTAACCCGTTTTAGGGTTCTGGCATCGTAGGTATGTCGTGGTACCTTAGTGGATTGACCTCTCCTCTTAAGCAGAGGGTCGGAGTGGTCGTTCTAAGAGCGAAATTGCATTTGAAATTTAACACGATCTTTACGTTGAAGGAAAATGTAGTGAAGAATCTGTACACACCTGCCAAGAAATTTCATGGCATGTGTGAAGTTCAAGATGGGTTCGATTTCTGGTTGAGGCAGATATTTGAATGAATAATGCGATTTTTTTTACGAGTCTTTAGATTTTTAATCCATCCATCCATCCATCCATATCCATATACTTAATAAATGCGAAAGTGTGTATGTTTGTTCGTCTTTCACGTCGAAACGGAGCGACGGATTGACGTGATTTTAAGCTTAAAGATAGTTTATGGGCCAGAGGGTGGCATAGGCTACTTTTTATCCCGGAAAAATGCACAGTTCCCGAGGGAACAGCGCGCGCTAACCGATTTCCACGCGGGCGAAGCCGCGGGCAAAACCTAGTATGTAATATAAGTAAAGTTTGGTTTATCCGTTGCTTGGCTTGGTTTGGGACTAGGTCAAATTAGTGTGAAATATTCCGTGATATTTATTTATTATTTTAAGATAGAACTTTTTCTTTTAAATTGAAAATCTGTGTAGACATGAAAATCTGTAGAAAAGGGAATCCGTAGAAACGATTATTTGTAGAAATGGGAACCTTTAGGAATGGGTATCTGTATCAGAAAATCCTGTATCCAAGGATGTCTTCTCTAATCTTTTAGGCCATCTCCGGTAATAAACGCTTTGTGGTACCGGGTCATAAATACCCGGATTTAATACCCCGACCCTTTCGGGGTGTAAATATTAAGTACAAGTGAATCGGATTGTAGGTCAGTGTTTTATGGGCGACTTCAATTGGGCAGATTGGGTTCCTGCGAGTGTGGAGACAGTAATAAACGTAATGCTGGTAACTATTAAGGTTGTAGTTGTTTGGGGTGTTTAGTATGCGTTAACTGATTTGTGGAGATTTAAGGCGTAGGGGAGGGAAAATTAACTGAATATAATCTAACCAACTAAAAGTTGGAAAATCCCCGACTTTGTCGCTTTAAAGTTCAATATTTCTAAAACGGCTTAACCGATTTTGATAAAACATGTCTAAGAACCATCGCTAGAAAACCTGCCTTCAAATAAAAAAGACCACATTAAAATCGAACCATCCGTTTAAGAGCTTCAGTGCCACAGACAGCCACACAAACAGACAGACCCCGGCCGATTGTGTGACGCTCCGCTCCAAGGTAGCGAGAGATAAGTGGGTTTCTAGTAAGAAAACACGACAACTAATAAAGATGTTTTGAAGAATGAAACAATAATCGCCTATACATTAACGAATGTTTACCTAAACGCTGAAGGCAACTTTTAGGCATACAAAAAACGTTATTAAAAGAAAATATAAATTTATCTGGGTACAGGACCTAAGATTTTTGGTTTAGAAAAGCTGAAAAATCTAAATACATAACATTAGGTCGATCCGATGTAAACAAGCTATGTTGTACAAAAATACTACAGAGTGATCGACAAAACAATGAGCCATAGGAGCGCGTTCACACTACGCGGATTCTCATATTAATAATAACATTCAATCGTCCCATCCGACGAATAAAGTCACTTCTGCAAAATTGTTACTTTTCACTAGGGGCATTTGAATTTTCGCTTAGTTTAATTTGATTATAGCTTTGTAAGTAATAGGAATTCGTCAATGCAATTAAGTATAGTTTTTACTAGAGTTGTCAGGATTACTTTTTAGTAGCAATCTTTTTTAAATGTTAAGGCTTTCAAGGAATTCTGGGTCTTAAAGTAATATGTAACTGTTCGTGGGAACGCACAGCCAAAAATTCGGTGTTAAGAGAATATAGAACTATCTTTGTCGGAGTTTGACTTTGTGAACCGAGGTCTATAGGCATATGAAACTTTATTCCTCGGATATTTTGATAATTTTTTCAACAACATGTGACTATCTATCTATCTATCTTCTACGCCGTTAGCAATAGAGTCATGTTCAGATATTTTTTATCAAATTTTTGCTCACATGTTTATGAACTCGACTGTACGTGATTATTCGCAATGACGAAATAAATAATAATTAATGCTTATTACAAACGACATTGCCCATTAGGTACTCACAATATGACACTTGTTCCTTGTGCTTGTTTGTTATGATCGCACATGAAAATTATATAAAAAGTTTTAAAAGTAATGTATTTCATCATCATCGTGATCATCACATCACCGCAGGATGTCCACTCTTGGACATAGGCCTCCCCCATAGCCTCTAGTTGCATCCACCGCGAACCCGCCGCTTTAACTAGGTCATCCTTCCATCTCGTTGGAACTTTTCGGCCCAACAGCCATACGTTCTCCATCCTATATGGCCTGCCTATTGCCACGACTTCAACGAGCTAATTTGTTTGGCCATGTCGATAATGGTGACCCTTGTTCTTCTACATATCTCCTCATTTCTAATTCGATCTCGTAGAGAAATCCCGAGCATAGCTCTCTCCATAGCTCGCTGAGCAACTCTGAGCCTATTTATAAGGGCTATAGTGAAGCACCACGTCTCCGATCCATATGTATTGTCATCACTGGCAACACACATTGGTTTAAAAAGACTTTCGTCTTAAGGCACTGAGGATTTTGAACGAAAAGACATTGCTGAGTTTTCCAAACGGTGCCCATCTGTGTTGGATTCGACGATTGGTCAATCTTCTCGAAGTTGAACTTACCTAATTTGACGGTTTTTCCTATGTATACATATGCGTCAACAACTTCAAGAACCGAATTCTCAACCAAAATAGGAGTAGACACCTGTTCTTGACACTCGATTGAGGTTTTCGAGTAGCGTACTGAGTTCTTCCATCGACTTTGCCATAACCACGATATCGTCGGCAAACCGAAGGTGAGTGATGTATTCGCCGATGAGATGCCTAGTCCTTTCCATTCCAGAAGCTTGAAGGCGTCTTCGAAAGCGGCAGTAAACAGTTTCAGAGATATGACATCTACGTATCTTACGCCTGTTTTCAAAGGAATCGCATTCGAATTCTGTTCGTGTACTCGGACCGACATAGTGGCGTTGTTATACAAACACTTTAACACTTCGATATACCAATAGTCAACGGTATCGCTGGAGAAACTCAAGCACCGCTCACGTTTCGACCGAATTAAAGGCTTTCTCGTAATCCACAAACGCTAGACATAGTGGCAAGTTATACTCTTCGGTATTCTGTATGACTTGCCGCAGCGTATGTATGCGGTCTACGGTACTATAAGCCTTTTTGGAACCCGGCTTGTTCAGGTGGCTGGAAGTCATCGAGCCTGCGTTCGAGACGATACTTGCGACATAATTAGAGTTAGAGTAACCGTTTCGGTATCAGAAATTTCATTTATAGGCGTCAGTTCCTTTGTAGGCGATGGTTCCAATATTGGCGATGTGCCTACAGAAAGTGACGGGTTGAACGGCGACACTACTTTCTTTACCTAGATTTTACATCGCATCACGCTCTAGATCAATAGCTCGCCTTTTTTCTCCCTCTGTGTATTTGTATTTTTATTTTTATGTGCAATAAAGAGTTTACATACATACAAACATGATTCCGTACTGTGTGATGTTTCTACATTTGCAGAAGATATGACTGGGGCATTAGTTTATATATTATCCTCGTAAAACGTACACCGACCAGATCGGCGGCATATTGAAGAGAGGCTATATAGGTTAGAAGTACCCGAAAGCGTCGAGCATGTATGAGGAGTGATGAATGTGAATGAAGCGAGAGAACTATGTCAGAATAGAAGCGTATGGCGCTCTATTGTCTTTGCCTACCATACAGGGAATAAAGCGTCACGTATATGTATGTATGTATGATATTTTATTCCATAAAAATAAATAGAAAATAAAATTTGAGACGTAAACGGTGTTAACTTAAATGAGTTCCGTAGAAGAAGGTGACATATGCACAAGTGAACTCGACAACGCGTGTCTGTTCCGGCGTAAATGGTTACAAGTGCTCTTACAACTCTGAAATTCTATCTAGTTTCCATCGATTAAAGGCACATAACTATATACATCGTGCTTATTAAAACTTTTTCTGATCGTGAAATGTATATAAAACTTTTATTGCTAAGATCATAATACGTTACGCATATTTTTTTTTCCGGTTATATTGATTTACTAAAATAAAGTTCTAAGAGGTAATATGCTTTTTACTCCGGAATCTAACGGCAGAAGCACTTAAAACGTAAAAACATAAAAACACACACTATTATTTTTTAAATAGAAGAAATAGCTAATTACGTCTTTCTGAACCATGATGACTATCCTCTGTTGGACCATTTTGTAATTAAATTATTAATTTCACTTGTACTTCGTTGATTCGTTGGTCTAGTGCCAAGTTTATAAGTCGTCTCGAGCGACGATTCGTTTTATTAGGAGTTAAATTCAAGCCCCACAAAATTAACATAAAATTATAAAGAAACCCACACCAAAGAAAACGTGCCAAAATAACATAAAGTAATAAAGCGTGTCATCTCCCGCGAAGACCGTGACGAACTGACGATAGAACCCCGCACGCGNAGAGTATTGTTTGTCGTCGATAGACAGCTCGGGTTCACAGCGGGAGGTGCTTCGCAGTCCTCTGCGGTCGTTACGACGGGAGTAGGGCAACGAAAACACCTTCGATAAGTGGACTGTATTTATTGTACTGGTTCGTTCGTCGATTCGCGGTGGTAATCGGAGTCCGGTTCGAAATCGCGGTGGTCGGTCGGTAAGGCAGCAATCGGAGGTCCGTTGGAATAGCAGGGTCGGTTCGCTTCGCTGGTCGCTGGTCGCTGGTCGCTTGCTCGCTGTAGGCTTCGTAGAGAGGAGCGCTTCGGGTCGCTGTCCGCGTCGAACTGCCTTATCGCTGCGGGCGGGCCTGTATTTATACCCCCGCGGCCGGTATAAGCCCGCCCGTGATTGGCTATAATTCCCGATAATCCAGGCGCTGTGATTGGTGGACCCAAATCACAAACGCACTGAATTACCGGGGAATTTTCGCTATCGCTACTTGGGTTTTTCGCTTTTATTTAATTATTACTAATCGATTTCGCTACAATTTGATTCTTAAACTACTTATTCTACTATTTACAATGATTCTTAACCTAATTATTCTACTTATTCTATATTTAACAGCTATTTATTTGTATTCTTAAACTATATTATTCTAGTTTCGGGGCTGTCCGCAACAATTCTCCCCCCGCCGAATCCGCAGGGGAGGCTTCGTCCTTTGTCGGGAGGACAGCCAGTCGCGTCGTAGGGCGCCGGAACACTCCTCCCTTGGTGCGGACGTCCGCGCTCCGGATGCCGCCGTCAGGTCCAGGGAAGACTGCTTCCACGACGCCTCGGGGCCACACATTGCGTGGTAGGTTGGAGTCGACGACGATGACGACGTCGCCGACTTGCAGCGGTCGCTCGCCCCCGCTCGGAGATTGACGGGGGGCGAGAGTTGGCAGGTATTCCCGGACCCAGCGGGCCCAGAAATGATTGGCTAGCGCTTGGCTAGCACGCCAGGCTCTTCGGTCAGCTTCGTCGCACGTGCCGGTGGGAGGGGTGCCTGCCGGGCCGCCGAGCAAGAAGTGGCTCGGCGTGAGCGCCTCCTCGTCGCAGGGGTCGACCGACACGTGCGTCAGCGGTCGCGCGTTGACGGTCTGTTCAGCCTCCGCCAACAGTGTCACGAGCACCTCTTCCTTTGGTGCCCGTGAGAAGAGTGTGGCGGTCAGTGCGGTCTTGACTGACCGCACCAACCTCTCCCAGGCGCCCCCCTGGTTAGGAGCTCCAGGAGGGATGAACCGCCATTCCATGCGGTGTCGCAGTCCGATGTCGCGGAGCTCGGGCAGCCACTCCTCGTAGGCGGCGCGAAGCTCCGTGTCGGCCCCGCGGAAGCATGTACCGTTGTCACTATACATGACGCGGGGCCAACCTCGTCGAGCCGCCATACGCCGCAGCGCCATGATGGCGGAGTCCGTAGAGAGGCTCGCGACGATCTCCAGGTGGACGGCGCGCGTCGTCAGGCAGGTAAAGAGCGCTACCCAACGCTTTTCGTGGCGCCGCCCAATCGTGACCGTCAGCGGGCCGAAGTAGTCGACCCCGCAGTTAGTGAAGGGCCGGCTGTAGGGGTCGATGCGGGCCCGCGGTAGATCGCCCATCGCTGGTGGGCGCGGAGTCGAGCGCCGCACAGCACATGTGCGGCAAGCGCGCGCTACCTTCTTCACCGTGGGGCGAAGGTGCAGCACCCACAGTCGCTGCCGCAGGTCGTTGACCACCCGTTCGTTCGATGAGTGGTGGGCGTCGCGGTGCGCCTTCTCGATTAGAAGGCTCACGAACGGGTGGCGGCCGTTTAGGATGACCGGCCTCTTCGTCGCGTCCGGCACCGGCGCGGCGTTGATGCGGCCACGCAGCCGGAGTAGGCCGTCCTCGAGGACGGGGTCGAGGTGGAAGAGGCTGCTCTTCTTTGGCAGCCTCCCCCCGTATCGCAGTATGTCGATTTCTTCTGCGAAGCTATCCATCTGGCACTTCCGGAACCAGAGGTGCTCCGCTCGTTCGATATGTCGCACTTCTAACTGACTATCTTTGTCGCGGCACTTGTCGACAAAAAATATCACTCGCGCTGTCGCTTTAATTAGTCTTTCGAATTTTGAAAATCGTTCAATGTTCGGCAACGCACTGGTCAGATTAACACTTTTGTTTTTCACATTTTCACTTGCACTCGCGTCCGCATTAATATTATAAATTTCGCTTACTGTTTCCTGCGGCCATTGGTCTTCCGGTAGCCGCAGGAAGTCGGGTCCGGTGAACCACCGGTCGGTGGTGGATATTTGGCGGGCACTGTCCGCCCGCGTCGCGTCGTCCGCCGGGTTTGCTGCTGTCGGCACCCACCGCCATTGCTCGGGGCGGGTTATCTCGGCGATCTCACCAAGTCGATGCGCCACAAAGGGTGTATAGCGCTTTGCGTCGTTGCGAATCCACGCCAGGACAGTGCGTGAATCCGTCCAGAATACGACGCGCTCGATCGTAAGTCGTTGTTCCGCTATGATTGTGGCCGCCAGCCGAGCCCCGATCAGAGCCGCTTGTAGCTCCATACGAGGAATGCTCTGCTGCCTCAGCGGGGCCACCTTCGCCTTTCCCGCCACCAGAGCCACCGTCACGGTTCCGGAGGCGTCTGTCGTCCGGAGGTAGATGGCCGTGGCGTAGGCGCTCTCGCTCGCGTCGGTGAAGGCGTGCAGCTCGTGGCGGCCCACCGCGTAGCACCGCTCCAGCTGCAGTGCCGCTACGGCGGCTAGACCGCGAGCCCACTCGATGAAAATACCGCCGTCCTCCAGGTCCAGCGGCTCGTCCCACGGCGCCTGTTTGCGCCACGACTGCTGAAGGGTCACCTTGGCGGTGATTGTGTAGGGCGATAGGAGCCCGAGCGGGTCATAAACTGACATCACCGCGCTCAAGGCCTCTCTCTTCGTTGGTGTGCGCGTTCCTTCGCGCACCTCTTTCGGCACCCGGTTCATTGCGGTGTTGAACCCGAGTGTGTCGCTTCTTGGGTCCCAGATGAGCCCCAGTATTTTCGGCCCCTCACTCAGGCCTAGTGTTGCGGGCGCTGTTGCCCGCAGTTCAGGTTCGATTCTTCGTTCGAGTTTCGGGGAATTGGTGTTCCACCCGCGCAGCTCAAAGCCGGCTCGTAAGTGGACTTCGTTGACGGCCGTTGCTACGTCCACGGCCTCTTCTTCGGTCGCGTAGCTGTCCACTAGGTCGTCCATGTAGTGGCTCGACGTTATCGCGTATAGTGCCTGCGGGAATTCCGGCGCATGGCGCTCGGCGTTGTGGTTGCGCACGCTGTGCGCCAGGAAAGGGGAGCTTGCTGCTCCGAAGATCATCGAAGTCATTTTCATTAGCTTGGGTTGATTCTCGCCCGGCTCCCTCCATAGGAACAGCTGCGCCGGGCGATCTTCCGGTCTAATCTTCACTCGGAGAAACATTTCTTTTATGTCTGCCGTTACTGCGTAGCGGCCCTCCCGGAACCGTAGTAGTATGCCCGGAAGGGACTTTAGCAGGTCGGGCCCCTCCAGCAGGAAATCGTTAAGGCAGCGGCCCTGGCTGCGGCTCGCTGCGTCGAAAACCAGGCGGAGCTTCCCTGGTTTATTGGGGTTCCGCACGGCAAAGTGGGGCAGCACCCAAGCGCGCGGGTGGCGCGCATCTGCCTCGGTGGCGGGCTCCGCATAGCCCTTCGCTATTAGGTTGGTGACCTGTGCCGCGTACTCTTGCGCGAAGTTTGCGTCGCGACGCATCTTGCGCTCGATGCCCTTGAAGCGCTGTAGTGCCGTCGCGTAGCTCGCTGGCGTTTGCACCTCGTCCGTTATCCACGGCAGACCGACTTCATAGTGATCGCCGTGGAATTTCACTGTTGCTTCGAAGAGTCGTTTCGCCCGTTCCTCGGCTGGTCGTGGTTTCGTGGCCAGCGACACGCCCAGCGCGTCGATGGCGAAATGTCGCTGAACTAGCTTGTCGGTGGCGTCGTCGCGTACGTTATAAACGTAGAGCACATCCTCGGTCGGGCCGCCCGCTCGAATGGCCCGGGGCACTGAGCCGTAAATGACCCAGCCCAGTGCCGTCCGAACCGCTGCTGGTTGCCGTCGCTTGCCCGTCCGTGTCTCGTGGACGAGCATCAGGTGCCAATTGTCCGCGCCAATGAGGAGACGCGGAATGGCTTCGTCGTAGCAGGCATCGTTCAGCCCACTAAGGTGGCGGTACCGGGTAACCTCCTGACCCAGTCGCTGTGTGTGGATCCGGAGGTTGTCGACGGTGCGGGCGGCGATCTTGTAGGCCTCACCGTGGCCCTGCACCGTGATGTTGACACGTCGACTGTTCGGCAGCTCGGTGTTGCTGGCGATGCCTCTCATTTGCATAGGCACCGCCGGTCCCGAGGCTCCGATCGTGCGCGCCAGGTCTTCGTCGATGAGCGTCACCGTTGACCGTCATCCAGCAGTGCGAAGGTGTCGACGGTGCGCTGGGTCCGCTGACGCGGACTCGGCACATCTTCAGCAGGACCGGTGACTTGCCGTCTTCGTTGCTGACCGTAGTCACCGTCTGCTCGGGGATTGGCGCCGGCCAACAGTGGGCTCGACGCCAATGTCGTTGGGGACTGCGGTGCCTGCCACGGGCGCGGCGTCCGCTCGCGTCTCGCTTCGGGGTGGCGCGGCACTTTTGCCGCGCTCGCGTGCAGCAATGGATGGTGCACATGCCGGCACCCGTTGACTTCACAGGTGCGGGCTCTGCAGGTTTCGCGGCGGTGCTGCTGGTCCATGCAGCGGAAGCACACGCGGTTGTCGCGTGCCCACTGCCAGCGATCGTTGACCTCCATGTTGGTGATGCGCTTGCATCTCGTGGTGGGATGACCGCCTCCACAGCAGAGGCAGCGGCGCGCGTCATCTCGCCTCGGTGGCGTAGACGGGCGCTCGCGGCGCGGCCCGAGGGTGGGGCCGCGCATCGGCGTCGGACGGGGTGCTGGCCTCGCAGCATCCCTTCGGAACGTCAGCGTAGTGGCGGCGGCGGCTGCCGCCGTCGCTTCCACCGTTGTATAGGAGAAACGCAGGGCGCGGTCGGCCTCGCGCATGAGGAACCGCGACAACAGAATGATTTGTGGCTCCATGGTCATCTGCTCCGATGCGAAGTCCCGAAGCGTGACCGTAGATGTGGGCTGAGCTTCTCCATCACGTCGCGTACCAGCAAGGGGCTGCGAGGTAGCCGTGCTGGTCGATTGATGACAGCACGCTGACGATGTTTTGCAATTTGACTGCAAACGCGTTGATTTCGGTGGCAGTTGACCCCAGGCGCGCAGCTTCTTGGCGTCGAGTGCTTTGGTGGCCAGAATTTCGGGGCGGCCAAAGCATTGTCGCAGCGTCGTCATTACTGCTTCGGGGCTGGCCGAGGTGTGGAGCAGCGCCTCCACCGCTTCGCGCGCAGTTCCGCGCAAACAGGAGCGCAGCCGCGCCATATTTTCTTGCGGCGTGAAATTATACGCGCGCGTCGATTCGGCGTAGGCAGCCTGGAACGGCAGCCACTCGCCCGCCGCACCGGAGAAAGCAGGCAACTCGTAGACCTGCCTCGGCGGCGGACGCACTCGTGCCATTTTTTCGAGGCCTCGGCGAGCTTCTCGATCCCGCGTTGTCCGCTTGCACTTCGTTCGCGAGCAGGTGTAGCTGGCGGCGAATTGCGTCGCTTCGGTTCGAACGGGGGCGGCGGTGAGCGCCGTCGCGGCTCGTGCTTCGGTGGTGGCGGCGTCGGTTGATCCGCCGCGGTGCGCCGTAGCCAGTCATCCACCTTCGCGTGTGGTCCGGTGATGCTCCCGGCTTGTGACTCCGCTTCGATGCTAGCCAGCTTCTGGCGTAGCTTGGCCTTCACTCGCTCCTTTTGCAGCTCCAGTTCTTGCTGCTTGATGCGCAGGAGCTCCTCTTCGGCTTCCTCTTCAGCAAGCCGGATACGGATCGCCGTTGCATTTGATGCATGTGAAGGCACCGGCGACCTCGCACCGGCTTGCATCGCCGCCGGTTGTTCATAAAAGGCGACGGCTCGTTGTGGTCGCTCCTGGTTGGCAGCCCAGTCCATTGTTGGCTGCTCTCCTCCCCCCATTTGGGTGGGGGGAGTACTCGATGGCTTCAAGTTGCGGGTTGTGTTGCACGCACGCTGCCCCCCCATGGCCTCGCTGTTGCACCGTATCGGCGGTGTGGCTGGGCTGCCGCGCCCAGCTCCCCCCCTCGGCCGCCGAGGTGCGCCTCACCGGGGCCGGGCCGCACGCCCAGCTCCCCCCCACGGCGCCGAGTTGCGCCTCATCGGGGATGCGGCCGGGCTGCGCGCCCAGCTCCCCCCTAGGCGGTAGTAGTCCTCTTCGGTCGATCGGATCGGCTGCATGCTCATGGCTCCCTCCCCGGCATGGGTGAGCGGGGGAAAAAACGGCGTCGCGACGTGTAGCGGCGATGGCGAGGTCACGCGGCGGCTCGCGTGTCGCCATCCGCGTCTCAGCGCGAGGAAGTACCGTGGGCGAGGCGGCGTCGCGGCGGACGATGCGTTCCAACTGCTTGCCAGATGTCGTCAGCGGTGGTCGTGGCAGTAGCAGCGGCGGTCGTCGTCGGAGCTCGTTCGGCGGCGGTTTGTTCTTCGGGCGGCGGGGTGTGGCGGCGCTCTTCGCGGTCGCCCTGAGATCGGGTTACCACCATCTTCAGTCGATGTCTTCAGATCCGGTTCGAAGGACCAAACACTGTCGTCGACAGACAGCTCGGGTTCACAGCGGGAGGTGCTTCGCAGTCCTCTGCGGTCGTTACGACGGGAGTAGGGCAACGAAAACACCTTCGATAAGTGGACTGTATTTATTGTACTGGTTCGTTCGTCGATTCGCGGTGGTAATCGGAGTCCGGTTCGAAATCGCGGTGGTCGGTCGGTAAGGCAGCAATCGGAGGTCCGTTGGAATAGCAGGGGTCGGTTCGCTTCGCTGGTCGCTGGTCGCTGGTCGCTGGTCGCTTGCTCGCTGTAGGCTTCGTAGAGAGGAGCGCTTCGGGTCGCTGTCCGCGTCGAACTGCCTTATCGCTGCGGGCGGGCCTGTATTTATACCCCCGCGGCGGGGTATAAGCCCGCCCGTGATTGGCTATAATTCCCCGATAATCCAGGCGCTGTGATTGGTGGACCCAAATCACAAACGCACTGAATTACCGGGAATTTTCGCTATCGCTACTTGGGTTTTCGCTTTTATTTAATTATTACTAAACGATTTCGCTACAATTTGATTCTTAAACTACTTATTCTATATTTACAATGATTCTTAACCTAATTATTCTACTTATTCTATATTTAACAGCTATTTATTTGTATTCTTAAACTATATTATTCTAGTTTCGGGGCTGTCCGCAACAATTGTCCTCTTTTTCATGTAGGCGTACTTTATAATCTACGACACCAATAAAGTACGCTAAAATACTCTATTTACGTAAAACTTATTCTTACTGGCTCGTTACTGGTTATGAGTACTTGTGAGACTAAATAAACTGGTATCCACTTTTAAGGAGAAATAATAAATACTCTTTTTTTATTCTGTGTACTTTATTTTTGTCCTTCTAAAATGAAAAAATACTTTATTCGCCCTAAAAAAAGGTGGCAACCCTAGTCGGGACCAACCGCCGACCATCGCGTCCTTGGTCGGGTCAACCAATTTTTGCATTCGTTCTACACGGTCGGTGGTACCACGGATAGGGTTGCCAACTTTTTTTTACAAGTAATAGTATATTTAGGTCTGAGAAGAGAAATAAACAGTATTTTAGAATAACCTAACCATAAAAATTTAATTTTTAAAACAAGCTTTTTTTGCTGACTGTCTGTACTTTTTGTTGACTGTACTTGCATTGTCACTCAAACTACATTATTTGCATACCTACCTACCAAATTTCAAGTCGATGCTATTAACCGTTGAAGAGTTCCATCCTGCGGAGATGATCCTGGCTGGACTACCAGGATGCCACTACTAAATTATTGTATTGTCACGTGATTTACATAAGTATGCCAAATTTGAAGTCAATCCGACTACTGGAAGTTCTTCGAATTTAACTTGCAAGATTTGACTACAGACAGACACAACGGGACAGGTGAAACTAAAACTAAATAAATGCTTATAAAAATACAAACATTGGAACATAGAACCTCCTCCTTTTTTGAAGTCTGTTAAAAATGGACAGTATTTTCTTCTTTTAATGTTTTAAGGATAAATATATGGGTACTTCTCGCACAAGTTATCAATTTAGTATCATTTTTAAAAGCCTCATAGATCTCGTCAGAATCAAAACTAAAACTAAGATAAATTAACAGATACGTTCTGAAACACCGCTATTGTAACTATACGGCACTGACTTAGTGTGATGCTGAAAACAGTATTTTGCATGCTTTAGTTCAACAGTAAAAAGTATTTTAATAGTGAAAAACAGTTTATTACTGTTTTTAACAGTATAGTTGGCAACCCTAACCACGGACACAGCCCAAGGCCTGTCGCGAGGGATGCGCTCGCGACCCCAAGGCCATTGACATCAACCAAATATCGGTCGGGTCAACCGATTCCTACACTGTCCGTCCATTTTTAAATTAACCCGACCAAGGACACGATATGATCGGCGGTTGGCCCCTAGTAACAAGTTACAACAGGTGAAGCTAATAAGAGCGTGTTTAAAAGTATGGTACTATTCAATGGAAAAAATCAATTGTGTAAACAAATGTGGTGACTGACATTGACACTTGACTGACGACTGGCTGACTGACTGACTGACGTTGGCTCTAGTGATGTGAAAGCTCTTTAAGATACTTCAATCAGCAGTAAATAATTATTTTGAATTTACTCATATTTCATTATTTAATGTTTTCCCTAAGTTTAATTTTTAAAAATGGCGAATCACGTATTCTCTTAGTCCTGTTCAAGAGTCATTCACAATGTTTCCATGTCCCTTTAACTTAAAATGTTTAATAGCATTTTCACGAAGTTTTAGAATTAGGTATATCTTCAAATATATATACCTAACGTTTTTTCCATACAAACTTACACTCCCCTTTATACCCCTTTAAGGGTAGAATTTTTAAAATGGTGAAACATGTATATCCACTTATATTTTTTGACGTATATTTTCCCCAAGGTTTATGATGGAGTATTTTAGAATTGAAAGGGTCAGTTAAAATATGGATTAATTTAGAATTTTTTGCTGCTTAAGTAGCGTAGTAGAAAAAGGCAACCTGAGATATGTGTGCATAGGAGAAATTTGTATCTTGACTCCTGTCCAACGGTGGTGTAGGGGTTATAGTACGCAGTACGGATTGCTGAGGACCTAGGTTCGATTCCCAGCGCTGGTCTCTTTTTCTGGTTTTTCTGTGCATCCATGTCTCAGTTTGTATTTTCGATATAATTTAGAAGAGGCATTTTTAAATTTACATAAGACAGGGAAATGAGAGTAGACACAGGGAAGTGATTCAAAATGATTGTTTGGTCCAACAATGGACTCCACAGTAAATATGATAAGTACTAGTAAATAGAAATCTACATAATTCTACTATAATACTCTTTATCGTCCAACTAGTGTTTACCCACGGCTTCGCACACGTAAATCATTAGGTCCAACAGCTGAAATACCGGGATTTTTAAAAATTGCCGTGGGAATTCCCGAAAATTAAATCGTTGTTTTCATTGACATTACATTAAAAACAATCATGGTAAAATTTCATGACTCTAAGCCCAGCGGTTATTAGTTCGAAATTTTATCCCTATCTCGTGGGAATATCGAAATAAAAAGTAGGCTATGTTTTATTCCAGATGTCAAACTATCTATATACCAATTTTCATGACAAAGCTGAGCGGTTGTTATTTCAAGATTTTATCCCTATCCCATGGGAATATCGGGATAAAAGTATCCTATGTTATCTAACTTTTCGCCAAATTTCATCCAAATCCGTCCAGCCGTTTCAGCGTGAAGAAGTAACGAACATATTCACTCACTCACTCACAAACTTTCACATTTATAATATTAGTACGATTAGTAGGATAGTAGGATAGGATTAGAAACCTTTATAAACCTTCATTAAATAGTGTAACTTAACACAAATAATTAATATCTACGAATAAATTAATTTGCAGAGCCAGCCATAATTATCGGTAGGAAGGTTGGTTCAGTCAAATAATTAATTTTGTTGGTACAGCACTAAATTTCCAGAGACTAGACCGACCATAGACCAACTTCGGTGAGAAAAAATTATCATGTCAATTTGACAAATATAACGGATTTTCGTCTTCCATTTAATTCTATAAAATAAACATATTTACACGATTATTTAATGATAAAATGATTGTTAAAAACAGTGCTGAGCTCATTGAGATGTGAATATGATCGGGATTGGCGTTCAAATGTAAGTAACTACGGAGTAATCGTGAAAAAATGCTTTGTTTACACAATTGATTTTTTCCATTGAATAGTATTATATATCTATCTATACCTAGTGCCATCCACGAGGACGCATGATTTTTGTCAAAATTAGACATTAAAGACATTGTAATAAGAACCACGGCACGCGTCATCGTGAATGAATCTACCTATACTATTTTTGTGTTTGCAATCTATAATCTGTAGGTAGGTACAATCTATAGAGAGGCGGCCAAGAGGAGTACGTTACAATCTTTAACACTTCGGTTTTAGTGCGTATAATAATGACGAAATCTATAATAATTTCTTAAAGACAAGCGGTAGCTATAGGTAGGTATTCGCAATTTTTCGCGGCTTTGTAGGCGCGAAGCGCGGCGCTGGATGTTAAATTATTATAGATTAACCGTTAATTTCGGTTTCGGTTACGGATATTGGATTTTTAAGGAAGTAAAAGTAAAATACAAATAGGAATAAATAAAATTCAATAAAAATTACAATAAAAAACAATTTAAACCTATACCTACAAACTATAAGTAGGCTTATTAAACACCTACTCGTATAATTTTGTAAGTATTTTTTATTGTATTTTGCACAATAAAGATTTTTCTTTCTAATAGGAATGTATGGTCTGTCCCAGAATTCGAGATACTAAAATGACAGTCTGAAATGTCAACGTAAAAATAATGTGGCCAGCATAAAAGGAACAGTGCTGCTCCGTGATTCCGGTTTCGTAAATAACCGATTAAATGTTTATTTTACGATAACAAAAATAACATTAATGCATTCAATATTTTACTTTCCATTTTACTTTATCATACGATAAAGTGATGAAATCTAAGCACAGGTAAAAATACAGTGTTCATCACTTAGTGCCAACGTAAAAATAATACAGAGGGGCTACTACAAAACTAGAAAAACGAAGTTCGTATGGCACCGTCCCTTTCACTCGCGTATTGAATGAGATAAGCGTCAGCGGGACGGCAACATACGAAGTTCGAGTTTTGCATTTCGTAGTCAGGGCCAGCACGGCTACTACGAAATTCGAAAATCGAAGTTCGTGTCGTTCCGTCCTTCTGACACTACTATTTAATTTAATACGTAAGTGAGAGGGAACTTTGATTTTCGAATTCCGGAGTAGGCCCTCAGATATCACACAACGTCATTGTTCATGTTTTTCGTATTCAAGTGGTATTCAACCGATTTTCGTTACTTTACTCGTATTGTCATCGGATGTGATCAGTGCGTTTTCTCGTGTTTTTATTTAGATATTCATATCATAGAATAATAAATCAAATATTCATTATTCTCATATTATTTAGTTAATGTAAAACTTACTTAGAATGAAATTGAAACTTAAACATCAACATCTATAAAAAGTCGAAATATCTCGAAAACGGTCGCATTTTTATTAGACCTATTTTACCTTTTCTAGAATGTCCTAAGTGCCCTACATTTTAGTACATCACGGATCCGTTCATATCTTAATATTTTACGACATACATACATAGGTACCTACAAAATCTTTCGGTAATAACCGGTTGCGGCACATCACTATTTGGGTAAGGCCGCGAATTTTGACCAATGTGACATAGAAATAACATAAAAAAAATACGTAACGTTACCATAAAACGTAACGCAAATTTTTATAAAGCCTAGATCAAACTGGTAAAAATTCCCATTAGATAACGTATGTATGAAAAAAAAATACATCTCATATAATAAAGTGAAGTTTTTATTTTTACTAGAACTTTCTGACGATACTGATCTTAAATCTGTCCTATATGAGATCTATAGAGCTAAACATGAGAATGTGGAAGTAGAAGTACCCTCTAGTTGACGAACATCTTTCCAAAAGTGTATCTTTACATGCCTCTCTAACACTGACAATAAGGTGCACATTTATAAGCATAACGAATTTGGATGTGGTTTTTTTTTTATTCGACTGGATGGCAAACGATCAAATGAGTAAGAGATCACCACCGCCCATAAAATCTGCAACACCAGGGGTATTGCAGACGCGTTGCCAACCTAGAGGCCTTATGATGGGATACCTCGTGCCAGTAATTTCACCGGCTGTCTTACTCACCACGCCGAAACACAACAGTGCAAGCACTGCTGCTTCACGGCAGGATTAGCGAGGAAGATGGTGGTAGCAATCCGGGCGGACCTTGCACAAGGTCCTACCACCTAGTTGTGAGCATGCTTGTGACTTCGACTGTACAAGCTATTAAATACCTCAAAGAAATGGCAAAACCCTAAATCACAGGTTTTACCAATTTAGGAAGTAGTATCTTAGTTAAGTGGACAATGTAAAAAGATGTTTTTGGAAATAAATTATTATGATTATTAAGTTTAGGTAACAAATGAACTAAGTAGGTAAGTGAATCTCTCCGTTTGTCTCTCACTTTAAATACGCTATGCATGTAGCAGGACGTGAACACAGAACTCGCCACAATTCTCTTGTGCCGATCCCTGCACCTACAGATTAAAATTTATTTAACTTCAAAATATCCATGTAACTAACTTACTGTGCGTGCAGTCATTGGAAACCTAATAATAAACTGGTGTAAGTTAGAATTTTTCTGTGTGAACTTCCCTTTACCACATTTTTTCGTTACGTTATGTACAAATACGTAGCATTTTGTAAAAATGTAACGTAATCGTAACGAAAGTGTAACGTATTTTATACAAAAAATCGTTTATCATGGTGAATAACGACATTTTGAACATAATAACACATGCCACTTACATGGAAAAGATTACCCTATCGTATGAAAAAACAACCAGTTAAAAATAATCACTTAAAATCGAACAAGCACTTTCGACGTTTTTTCGAAAAAAAACTTCCGCGTCACTTTTGATGGCTGTTTGTCAACAAACTGATGAGATTTATTTATCTCATCGATGTTGCCCTATTAGAGTATTAGTTGCCAGTGTACAAAAACAAATTTCTACCGAAATTGGCGTTAAAGGTAGCTTAAAAAAGCGTCACCTAAGTATTCGTAACGAAAACGTGGTTTTTTGGCACGTGAAAAGAAATAAATATAAAACATGAAAATTATTTGATTATCATGATTCCGCAATCGGTAGGACTATCGTTATATCATAAAATTTCGTTTAAACAAAATCATGATCATGAGAAGTTAAATAGCATGAAAATAATAAGTTATTAAGTACTCGTGGTCAAAAAAAATAGTCAATTTTCGTTACGTTTTGGACGGTAATATATTTTTATTATTTTTTTAAAAGGGTTTAAATCAATTATCTCATTTGCGACCTTGAGAGTTTATATCGTGTCATATAATAAAAAAAAAATTAAACCTCTAGGTGTTATCAGTTTTTTTTTATCAGCCTTCCAAATTTGAAACGTCCAAATTGGTCAAAATTCGCGGCCTTACCCATTTATGAGACGCAAAAAACAGGTAACACATGAAACGTCATTTTAGTATCTCGAATTCTGGGACAGACCATAGATGACTCTTAGATGACTTGACTTTAATTTTATTGTAATAGTTAATAAACAATAGATGCATAAGACGCCGGCCGTTCTGTCGGCTCGGCACTCGGCAGGGCAAAAAAAAAACCTGTCACAACATGTCGCATTTTGACTCCGCCCCTATCCGAAACTATCCGAAATTTTTATACTTATCGGATTCGGTTACGGTTACGGATAGTTTTTTATTTCGGATATCCGATAGTTCCGGTAACGGATACGGAGCTTCATAACATCCCAGAGACCCTACTAACTACGAAGTGCATTCATTCCATCCCTCCTGCTGGGTCATGCTGAGTCACCGACTTCGAGCTAGTACGTACCTACCTAGAAAAATATTTTTTAAGGGTTTTGTAGTCGGTTGGTTCCATTTTTTGTTATTTTTTGGAGTCGGTTTTACTTTGTTGTTAATTTTTTTATTTATTTCTCACTTTTTAGTGATTCGTAGCTAAAGTACATCTCACAACGATTCTATTAAGCCCAAACACAACTTAGTTGCTTTGTTTTATAACAGAGTTCCGTTGCCTACCTTCTGGCTTCAGCATCATATCAGTTTGAAAGAATCATTAACTTAAAGCTTCTTCTTAGTCGCTTATCTAGATATATTAATCATGATCGTTTATAGACGAGCGAGCATTACTTAGCTTTGATGAGTTCCATTGGTCATCACGGTCTTCTTCATCAGGTCCAGGTTACCAAATGATACTTTCTGAATGTAAATGCTCATTTTAATGTTAAAAATGGCAAAATCGCCATAGGTGTGCCTATAAAATTTGAGGTTTGCACTCGATTTCCCTAGGATCCCATCATCAGATCTTGACTTCGTGACAATGGGACCACCTCAGAAAAATACTCTTTCGATTAAAAAAATAATTTTGAAAATCGGTCCACAATTGACTGAGTAATCGGCGAACATACATAAAAAAAAAATACTAACATCGGAACATAGAACCTCCTCCTTTTTTGAAGTCGGTTTAAAATCCTTAACAGTGTCCGGCTTCATAGGCCGATACGGGAACATGGAAATAACTCTGTAAACTAACAAAACATAAGTCAGTTTTTTTTGTACTCGTAATCTGTTAGAGTTAATTCATTGAGTACTAAATGAGCATCTCTAGTCTAATGGTTTTTTCTCGATCTCTTGTTTTTTGGACGTAATATCTCCGAATTTCTAATTCGAATTCGATCTGGCAAGTTGGCAAAACCGGGGCGTCGCGTCGCCGGGTGATACTCTTTCCCGGCCCGGATAATACCGGGTTGGAAATACCAACCCTCTTTTTCGTGTACACGCCCATAGAAGCTCCTGTCAGTTTGTAAGGACGTGTACACAAAAAACAGGGCCGGTATTTCCATGTCGGTGTTATCCGGGCCGGGAAAGAGTGTCACCCGCGTCCGCGTGCGCGTGCCAGCAGCCATTTTGATTTGATTACCGACCGTGTTTGCGTGCGTGCGTATGGCGTACGCCTGACTAATAGAAGTGTAAAGAAAAGAAGATCAAAATAATGGAGAAACCAGAAAAAGATGTAAGTTAAATTATTACTAAATGCTTATTATTAACGAGTAACGACATCGACATGGCTTTATGCCTGCCTAGTTGAATTGAAAATAGTATTTTGAACATGCAAGCTATAGATTTGACTATAGATCATATATACCTTGTAACGTTGATATTCCCATGCTACAGTTATGTTCTGTTGTTTATTTTACTAGCATGTTTTATTTGGTGTTTTAGTTGTATCGATCAATCATATACCGGCAGTTTAGAGTAATTTGAATTAAACATTCTAACCTCAAAATGCACCTTTTTCACTATAACTGCTATTTTAAAAGCACCTCGAGATAGCATATTAAACTACAGGGATTGCTTTTTTACGATAAAATAGCTGTTTTAGCAAAACAAAAGTTCATTTTGAGGTAAGAATGTTGTTACCCGAATAGAACTGTTGTGTTCAACTTCGTAATTCACCTCGACTTTGTCAGAGCAATTTAGTAATTGGGATTTTTCAAATTTTATGGTACAGAAGTTTTAGTAGTTCTGAATAAACAAGTCACAGTAATTAAAAAAAGTGACTAAATACTAACAAAATGCCTGAAGTTCAAAAATTATATTTCGCTAGGTTGTGTAAGGAAATCATTTTATACCTAGTTTGCGTCTCACTCTTGTGTTGATACAAGCTTTTATTTTTAATTTATTTTAACCTAAGTACTTCAATTAAGTAAATTCAGGTTTTTTTATGTAATAAATAGGAGGGGACAAACGAGCGGACAGTTTACCTGATGTTAAGTGATTACCGTCGCCGGCCTTTGGTGGTATGCAAGTAGTTATTTATGAAACTGTTGCGTTTATTAACATGTTGGCTGCCATGAGCATCAACGGTGGCACCAGTGGGATCAAAATATTTGTAAAGTTAACATTAAATTGCAACCACATAAATAAATATTTCATCCCAATATTAATTTCACATACACAGATATTTGGTTGAAACTGATTTGTAGTAGAGAATTCATATTACAGTGGTAATACTTCAGGTTTTAACAACATTTGGATACTATTAATCTCATTAATGTGCGTACTATGTACTATTTATAAATATTTTTGATATGCACATAGAAATATTGCACGGAGTTACATTTGAAATTTACCACGAGCTTTGCGGTGAAGGAAAACATCGTGAGGAAAAACCTGCACAAACCTGCGAAGCAATTCAATGGTGTGTGTGAAGTTCCCAATCGCACTGGGCCCGCGTTGGAAACTATGGCCCAGCCCTCTCATTCTGAGGGGAGGCCTGTGCCCTGCAGTGGGACGTATATAGGCTGGGATGATGATAGAAATATTGACAATAAATAACTGCAGAAGGTGACACCGGAGCGTAGGAGATCATGTTTGATCATGTGATTAAAATAGAAGACAGAATGATTGCAGCTAGATTTTATTTTATTTATTTATTCATTTATTCATAATAAAGACTTACATATACACCAAAGCGTCTCTATTACTAGATGTTTTATAATGATGATATGGTCGAACCTTTTATAATTAATATGGATGAGTATGAACTAAATTGTTTGGAAATTGAATCTTTTATGTTGTTTTCAGAAGCCGTATTCTGTTATTATATTCTCCAATGAGAATAATGAATATGTAAGCGTCTGTCCAAGAAACTGGTTAAATGAAGACAAAAAGACATGTCTTTGGCCAAATAAAAAAATTTTTAGAGTAACGCCATAAATTTCAACATACCACCAGAAGCTGATTGGATAACTTATAGACATTCACATAATAGGACATGGTAAGTATGAGACTATCATTAATTTACTACATGTATTCACTACAAAATAAATATCAAATAAATTCAAGGAAAATTTTGTGTGAATCACAAAATCTTTTGTTTCTTTTCAGCTCCAAAACGTGCAGTCACTCTCACCGTTTTATGCTACAATTAATATATGCTGCTGCGGTTTCCGAAGTAAGTGATTTTGAAAAATTGATGTTGGGTATTTATTTATTTTATGGGTTTTTAAAAGGCACACTGTATTATGCTAATAAGGTAACTTGACTGTAGCAGGTTTCCAAATCGAGATTGTTTTTTACAAGCTTTTATTTAACTTGTAATGTATGTAGGTACAGTCGAGTTCATAAACTTGTAAGCAAAAATTTGATCAAAAATATCTGAACACGCTTCTACGCCGTTAATAATAGAGTCCGTGGTCAGATCAGATATTTTGATCAACTTTTCGCTCACAAGTTTTATGAACTCGACTATATGTACATAATATTATGTTGTCTGGGTGGAATTGGAAGCTTAATTTGACCCACTTCCAGTGGTTGGATTGTCTTGAAATTTAGCATGCATATTGTAAATCGGGTGACAATACAATAATTCTGGCAGTCACATCCTGGTGGTCCGCCAGGATTGTCTCCGAATCACGGGCACTCTTCAACGGTTAATGGCAACAACTTCAAACTTGGTATAGATATGTAGATTGGATGACAACGCAAGTACAGTCAACAGAAAGTACAATAGCAAAAAAAAACTTGTTATACATTTTTTTTTTATGATTAGGTTACTTTACTCTTATTATCTAGTGGTTAAAGGAGAAGGCACATCATAAATTGTGATTCATAATGCATGTGTTAATTAACAATTTTAAGTAGGTGTTCTGATATGTAACCTTAATAATTTGGTTTGATTGCAACATGTTTCTAGTGATCTTTTTTATAGTACATTGTCTTAAGGGCGGTAAATA
>NC_133476.1:18879342-18944420 GCF_025370935.1 Choristoneura fumiferana | reverse complement strand
GACCAGTTCGATTCCCGGTTATGTATGAGATTTAAATCAAAAAATTGAATGTCATTTTTATTTAGGGACTGTTTTACCATCCATTGATTAGTGTTAACTGACAGTTAAATGTGATGCCGTCTCCGTCTATTCGAACTAAACAAATAGAGAGGGCATCACATTTAACCGTCAGTTAATACTAATCATTGGATGGTGAAACAGCCCCTTAATCTAAAATGGAAGCCATGGTTCCTAAGGACAGGTTTCGCTATATCTCATAGTTTCTGATTTCTCCCAACTGACCCATTTGGATTGATCATCTGTATAATCTATACTGGTCTATACTATAGACCATGTTATGTGTTCATTAACTCAAGTTGATAAACCAATTTTGTCAGAGCATTTAAGTAATTGGGCTGTTTCATATTGTATAATTCATTGAAGTTTTAGTGGTAGTCTCTAGTCATAGTCATAATACCTATTGCATACCTTGTAATTTTCTCTCTGTGTATGTGTTTTCTGTAACGCTTATTATTATTTCTGGTGTACAATAAAGTCTTTGTATTGTATTGTATAATATTTATGGACATGTGTGAGCAGTCAGTCCCTCAGTCATGGTACTGTTTTAAAAGTAATATAGAAAATGCTAATGAGACGTTCGCACAACATGCTGGGCTATCTGAATCGCAGTGTGCTTTAGTATCACAAATCCCTTATACCTGTGCAGCTCACAAGCTTGCTTGGCCTTTGGTTGTTATATGTAATTTAATTATTTGTGCTGTGGTTTTGAAGTGTTAATTAAACATGCACGTTAACGAAGTGGTTGCCTGCCGACGCTTTATTTTCGAATAGATATTATTATATTGACATAATAATAATGTATTATGCTTGGATTTGTTGTTTTGCATTGTGCTGTAGAATATTAATCAGCCCTCGTCTTTGCTCAACTCATAATTCTTTTGCCAAGGAATTACTGTACTTTTGTATAAATTACCCTGTACCCTGTGTACTCAGTTAAGCGGTTAAACTTAAGAATATACTTACTTTAGTGACAGTAAGCCCACAACCATATCGGAATATTTTTTGCTTAATTGTTAATAGTAAATCATAAATTTTGAAATAAAATAAGTATCTAATCTATCTTTGTTTTTTTATTATAAATAATTGAATGTTATTTTGGTAATTACTGTTGTTTGTTATTATTTCTAATAGCTATTTTAATTATTGTTACTTTTGTAGCTGTCGAACCTAGTTTTAAAATGTTGCTGCTGATAGTTTGTAATTTCAGATGTTATGTTCAGTGCAGAAAGACGTGTACAATTACTGTTAAGTTTGAGATGATTAGTGCACGTGTAAAATTACTGTAACTTTCATGTAAAATGATTGAACTATGTTGAAATGTTAACTTTTGTTTAAATGTAATAGTTGTATAATTGTGTAATGTGCAGACATATACAAGTACCTACCAATTTTAGAATCGCAAGTCGAGCGATTCTTAAATTGGTTGGCACTTTGTATATGTCAGGACATTGCAAAATTATTCAGCTAATAATTTTAGCAGCAGTTAACGTTTCAACGTCAAGTTTCATTGTCATTTTATACGAAAATTACAGTAATTGTACACGTGCAACCTAGTGCACTAATCATCTCAAACTTACAGTAATTGTACACTTGCAACCTTTCTGCACTGAACATCTGAAGCTTGCAGTAACTTTCACGTGCAACGTTCTGCAGTACTTACCTGAAACTTACAACAATAATACCAAAGTAACTTTCTGTAGGATCCTTTAGTAACGTTAAGTAACATTTATTTGAATCTTACAAATAACATAGAACTGGAACGTTTAAGGATGTTTCAAAATAATGTTACTGGCAGTACTTACCTGAAACTTACAATAATAATACCATAGTAACTTTCTGTAAGATCCTTTCGCAACATTATGTAACATTCATTTGAATATTACAAATAATATGGAACTGCAAGATTAAAGGATGTTTCCAAATAATGTTACCGCAACTTCACCAAGTACCTTAAAACCAAAACTTACCAGCAACGTCGCTACGCAAGTTGAAAAAATGTTCATTTTAACGTTGCAGAAACCTTTCATTACAAACATACTTGCAGCTTAACAAAGTAACTTTCATTTAAAAGTTGCAGAAAGTTTGCCACACAACTTTACTTAAGTTCTAAATACTACTTACTGAAACTTATATAAGCAATGTTGCGAAAAAGGCTTACAACGTGGGTACTTTCAAGCTTTCTACAACGTTATTGCAACATTGAGAAAAAGTTAAAAGTGAAACTTATTGTAACTTTCTCCAGAGATCTTCCTGCAAGGTTGTTTTGTGGAGTTGCAATAATTGTTCAGGTAAAAGTTACTGTAACATTCTTACGGAAGTTTAAAGAACCTTCAATTTGAAACTTACTTTATGATACCTGTTATGGATATTGAAACTTCCCAAAGAAATGTTTCAAAAATACCTTATAAAGTGGGTACTTTCAAGCTTGCAACAACGTTTCTACAACGTTGCGTGAAGGTTGAAAGTGAAACTTACTTCAACGTTCTCCAGAGATCTTTCTGCAAGGTAGTTTCATGAAGTTACAATAATCGTTCATTTAAAAGTTACTATAACTTCTCGCTAGAATGTTACTGCACATTCCAAATGAAAGTTTCAAAAATACCTTAGAAAGTGGGTACTTTCAAGCTTGCAACAACGTTTCTAAAACGTTGCCTTAAGGTTGAAAGTGAAACTTACTTCAACGTTCTCCAGATATCTTTCTGCAAGGTAGTTTCATGAACTTACAATAATCGTTCATTTAAAAGTTACTATAACTTCTCGCTAGAAGTTCTAGGAAACTTTAATTCGAAACTTACTTTTACGTTATCTTTGTATGTTATTGCAACTTGCAAATGAAACGTTTCAAAAATACCTTAGAAAGTGGGTACTTTCAAGCTTGCAACAACGTTTCTAAAACGTTGCCTTAAGGTTGAAAGTGAAACTTACTTCAACGTTCTCCAGATATCTTTCTGCAAGGTAGTTTCATGAACTTACAATAATCGTTCATTTGAAAGTTACTATAACTTCTCGCTAGAAGTTCTAGGAAACTTTAATTCGAAACTTACTTTTACGTTATCTTTGAATGTTATTGCAACTTTCAAATGAAACGTTTCAAAAATACCTTAGAAAGTGGGTACTTTCAAGGTTGCAACAAAATTTGTACAACATTGCAACAATGTTACAACCTTGCAAATGTAACTTGCAAGCTTCCAAATGCAACGTTCGTTAACATTTAGGCAATGTTACCTTGCTCAGTGGGGACATGGCGCGTTGGGACAAAAATACACAACTCTATAATGAGGTACATGTTAGTGTTGCTTTAGCGACTAATGAACGACGGACATGTTAAAAATAGAGTCCAGACTTTCAATGCCCTTTTGGTCGATTTTTAGGGTTCCGGAGCCAAAATGGCAAAAACGGAACCCTTATAGTTTCGCCATATCTGTCTGTCTGTCTGTCCGTCCGTCCGAAGCTATGCTTAGGGGCTATCAATGCTAGAAAACTGCAATTTTGCACGGATATATAAGTAAACTATGCCGACAAAATAGTACAATTAAAAATTCAAAAAAAACATTTTTTAGGGTACCTCCCATAGACGTAAAGTGGGGATGATTTTTTTTTTCTCATCCAACCCTATAGTGTGGGGTATCGTTGGATAGGTCTTTTAAAACCATTGGGTTTGCTACGACGATTTTTCGATTCAGTGTTTTGTTTGCGAAATATTCAACTTTAAAGTGCAAAATTTTATTAAAATCGAGCGTCCCCCCCACCCTAAAATCTAAAACGGTGGGTGGAAAAATTGGAAAAAATTCAGGATGGTAGTAAGTATATCAAACTTTCAAGGAAAACTATAACGGCTAAGTTTATTTGTAGAAAATACGAAATCCTTAGAAAAATATTACTTAATTTTTTCGTAATGGCCACGTAACCCTATTTTGGGTGTTTCCGACACGCTCTTGGCCGGTTTTTACGTGATTGCGTTAAACTGCCATAAACTACATATATGGGAAAAAATTTATAACAACTTCAGACCCACACTTTCTGTTTGTATCTAACCAACCCCAAGTCTGTTTTTTGTCACTAAACTAATTCTTTTGTTTGTTTTTCGCATTTATTGTAACTCTAGCCAAGTTTGTTTTAATTTCGAGTTTAATTAAGAAAGTATTTTGTACCCCCAATAATGGTCGCTACGTGACAGCTTTGCCTGGTGTAACTAACGGCAAGCATTTCGTAATACGATAGTTTTTAGTAATCTGTGTTTTATTTATTATTATTATTATTTAGAAGCCTGTAGAGGTGTCCCACTGCTGGGCAAAGGCCTCCCCCCATGTCCTCCACTCTACCCTTTATTTATTTGAAAAATATTGCCTGCACGCCCGATACATAGATGGATCTCGGGAATACTGGATACTCGGGATAGACTTACGTTTTATTCAAATATTCCCTCAGGATCCTTATCATAAAATCCCTAAATTGCAAACGTTAAGTCTAACACATGAAACTTCGTACATCATACAAATTTATTTTTTAGAAATTTAGTAAAATTCCGGAAAGTAGTTCAACTGCTAAACCATTAATAGACCCTAGTTAATGTGAACCACGAGAGAAACCGGCGTAAATGTCAATAATAAATAATAAAAAAATAAGTAATTGTTTCACATAAAACTAAAAAGATTTTGTTAAGAATTAGCTTTTACAGTCTAAATGAAATTTTTGATAATGTGTTAAGGTTAATACAAAATAAATAATTATTAGTGGTGATTACTTTTTCGTTACATACAGTGTTTTTTTTTCGTCTCAATATTTAAGTAATGATTAGTATAACTTTCAAACACAATTACTGTATTGTTTATTGGATAAATACTATGACTAAAAAGAAATCAATCATGGTACCAACATATATGATACCTGTATGTATTATATCACCTTTCCAGTGTGGGATCAGTCTAGATTGCGTTTAACGAACCGTATTAGGTGACATCCTACTCTCGCGCAATCTTCATATTACGGGCCGTGTTTCAATGTCGCGCAGATCCGGGGGTGGGGATTAGCTTATTGCTGCGCGACTTTTATCCGGCTCGAAGGACCAAGTGGTTTTTATTGCTAACTCAATTGCAGCATTCCATCCCTTTCCCTCGAATGACAGTGACCGTTGAGGGAGCAAGGTTCTAAAGTGACAACCACGAAGAGATACAGCCAGCGTTACATTGAAAGTTGTTAAATGAAAAGCCACCTCAAAAGTGTCACGAAAATACGGGTCATTACCAGTAACAACGCGCATGTAGTACTCATTCCATAATAGTACATTCCGAATGAGATAAACAACCCGTTATAGTTTTCCTTGTTTTCTCCTGCATCCATTGTTTCATGTTTATTATTTTACCCTACATACTCAATATACCTCAACTTACGAACCTAACAATCACAATACATAAGTACTCAAAATACCATAAATACCCCTCGTAAACCGGAAAATCCATTGTTGAACACGTAGATACATTCATATCGCTCATATCCGCCTTGAATGTCATTTGTTTATGTTGAGATAGCGTGGGAGATAAAGAAAGTTGATCCGGCGAACAGTTTGTCATGACGCGGAAAAATACAAGGCAATAGAATTAATACTCGTAATGGCAAGTACACCAGTACCCTTAGTGTAAGTTTTCGGTTACAAAATACGTCTCGATCGCGTTCGCGTTAAAATCTTAATTTGTATGGAAACACGGACAGCGCCTCTAGCGGAAAGTTTGCGTAACAACTTTTGTGAGTGTAGGTTTGCTACGTAAACTATATCGTCCGCGTATCGTAACGAAAACGGGTGACGACGCCGCACCGTGGACATGTGGCGGCTACATCGAAGATCGAACGCTCGATTTACGTCTTCGAATAGCAAACGAATGTTTTGTGAAACGCCACACTAGAGGCACTGAACTGTAATTTGGCTGGCCGTGGCCGTGAAAATGCCTAGCAATAGCTGGAGTTTGTATAGTCGGTTAAAGAATGCCTTTATTACCCCAAGAGACGTACCGGTTAGCTCCATAGTTTTAGTATACAGTCTCTCTCTTTCTCAAGGTATATTCTGAAGAGGGATAGATATATCAATTATCTTCTAAAAATACACTATAAAGATATGCTAGGTATTTATAAGAAATTCACCAAGTAGAAAACCGATGAAAGAGGAATTAATATTTTTCATACGAGGTCATTGCCATATTCAAACATAATGTATGGCAAAAACTAATGTGACAGCTACAAAGAAAATAGCGCCCACATTTTATTTCAACCTAGGTACTCTGTTGTTGTATCGTAGTACAATATCAATGCACTACAAGTGATAGAGTAAGCAAAACTACGACACGCGATCTAAAAACATGGACACGCTATGACTTTTTACCGTAGGTAAGGTTTAGAAAGAAGGGTTATATTATTAAAGGGTAGGAAACATTCATGGCAGTATAAACTACAAAAGTAATTTTTACTCAAAAATTAAATTTAACACAAGCTTTCTTTTATGTATGTAAGATGTACTTAAGTACTTTTTGTTGATTTACTTGCATTGTCAATATTGTCATCGAAACTACATATCCGTACCAAATTTTAAGTCAATCTAGATTGAATTCGATTTACAAGATTTGACCCGAACAAAGGAACATAGTAAAAAATTACATAAAATGATCCCAGCTCAGAATAATACTGGCCTACAGTTTAACAACAACAGTTGACGCTGAGTGGTGTTGTATTTACACCGCTGGCTCTTGATCAATGTAGGTAGAGCGAGATTGTCTGCCTTCCCCGCCTCTCAAAAGGTAACCCATCCACCGTAATTTTATTTTGCACAGTAAACTGGGAAGTGGCGTCCTTGCCATCTTACCTAGAAGACCACTCCACTTGCTCTACCCAGGACCGGTGCTGGTTATTGTAACTTGATGTGTACATACATCTTGATGTTCAGTGTTCCGATCACCTGTCTCCTTCACCGGTATGCATGAATGCAACGTTCTCATTTTAAACCTTGGCTGAAACGGATCATGTTCAGCACAGTATTTTTTTAAAGTGTGCATGTTTTGTCCAACGAGACCGTGCAATCAGCCGTAGACAAACATGCTTACATTTAATATGACAGTGACTCACTCATGCAAATTTAGTTATGAACTCGTTACTAATATATACACGGCTATATTTATATTGTATACCTAAGCTATAAACGGTAAATCCACGAACTCGTTTGAGTCAAAACATGATTAGAACTCGGCTGTTTGGTCACAGTCTGCATTATATATTAGCCGTACCTGGGCATAATGTTGGTTAAGCAATAATAGATGCTTTTCAAACCAATGTATGAAGCTAGATAAATTTAAAAACTAAAAACTGATAGAAAATATATTGAACTAATAACATCTACGGAAATAATCGCACTCTGAAAAGTACGAGAAAACGGAAGTAATCTATGTATACGACTCTCAAGTTGCATGTAAACATTATCTAATAAAGTAATAATAAATCAAGCCACATTTGCTAACAAAAATAACACTAAGTTGGTATACCTAGTATTAAATGTAATGAGTAATGACAGTGTTTTTTTTTTCATATAAAGTGTGTCTACCGTACTACTTTACCTCCATACTTTTTCTTTGAGGCTTCTATCTCTCCTGCTGAGGCAACGACTTCAAATGGGTAGATTATTTTTTGCTATTTTTTTTATAGTGTCGGTTATTCTTTTTGGACATAGGTAATATCTACCTCGTCCGGGGATCGATCCCGGGACCTTTGTAGTGGGTTGTCTAATCGCTATGCTATAGCTTTAAGAGGGAGTGTCTTTATCGGTTTCTTTAACCATTATTTTATTATTTCGATCGATTTTATTGATTCAGTAGAAATCGTATAGAAAATTGGCACGTACCGTCAAGGAAATTGAATAGCGTACCACTAAGATTCCATAATATATTTCCACGGTCAGTTTCACTGTGATTTCTTTGACAGATGCAAGTCATGCATGGAATGTCAACATGATTCAGTTTCTTTGGCTGTACCTGGCTACAAACTGGCTATACGAACGCCATGTTATGACTTCTTATGACTACGCAGACCGCGCCCTGTGACGCGATGTGCGCATACTGCGCATAAGCAAGTGACCTCAATTCACAGCGAGGCTATCATCTACTTTTTTAAACGTCATGGCAATTCATAAGAAAAGTAAGAATTGCTGCACTCAGGATCATTTAAGTAACACTTAATTTTTAGACGACTGGCTTAATTGGCTAGTGGATAGTGATCCTGACTATGAAGCTAGAGGTCCTGGGTTCAAATCCCGGTTAGGGCAGATGCTACAATAGTGGATACCATTATTTTATTCCCGAATCATATCAATGCACTTATTATTTAGATGGTAAACCAGTTAAAATATAAATATTACCTAAAAAAAGGGTAATGCTTTGGGTTTTTTAAATATTCAGTAATTATTCGACATAAATAGCCAACAAAATCCAAGTGATAATTTAATATCAATAAATGGAAACACCCAAATTGCCACTGTTTTTAATTGGATCTTTTCGATAAATGACGTTTACCCAAAGCTCAGAAAAAACAAATCATGTTCTTCAGACAGTAAAGACGTTACCAGAAATAGGTAGCCGAGAATTAAGTGGGTATAATGGTTACATTACAGCCGCAGTGACCTCACCGCAGCTTCCTAACCTCGGGACCAGTGTAGGGTGGCCATCATGCACAAAATTCATGGACATTTAGATACCCTGTTGCACTCGACTTCCAATACATTTGAAGCGAATTTTGTCCTATACAGGAATTAACAGTAGACCTATTAATTAATCAGTGGCAGTTCTTCTACAAATGAAAGAATGTTTAGAATCAGTTCAGTACCTAGTTCTATAGATTACTCTGCTGAATAGAAACTAAATCAAAACAAAACTAGCGAAGGGTTCAAACGGAACCCCATTGTGGTCATTATAGATCCAGCAGTTAAATTTTCGGGATTATTCAAAATTTTCGTAGGAATTGCCAGATATTATATCGTGGTCTTCATCGACGCGTCACGTTGCAATAAAAACAACTGTGCCAAATTCTTGGTTCTAAATACAGCGGTTGAAATTTCTAGATTTGATTCCGATCCCCTGAGAACACCGGGATAAAAAGTAGCCTAGGTGTTCAGTTATTCAGCTATAAATGCTATCCTCATTGGTCCAGCCATTTCAACGTGAAGGAGGATCAAACATACACACACTACTCACAAACTTTTGCATTTATAATATAGTAGGAAGTATGATGGTGACCCTACTCCAAACACGCAGATACTAATGCACGATTAGCTATGCCTAAAATGCAAGGTTTTGCCGTTTAATCAGTCCACACAATTTAAACCTTATTCTCAAATACATGGCGAAGAGTTTTGAACACCCTGTCTACTGCGGGAGATACCTTGTGATTGTTTTATTATTGTGGCAGTGATTTTTTGTTTGTTTACCTCGAGAAGGAGAATTGTATGATGGATAAGTTTGGAGTGAGGAACTTAAGTTGAAGTGGTACTTTACTGAGGTAAGAAGCTTGAGTGAAGCTCTCTCGCGCATTTTGTAATGCACATATTGCTATTTACTCATAAACTACTAATAATTCTCAAGAAAACTTACCCGTTAAAGTTTTCCTTGAAAGTTTGATATACTTGCTACCATCCTGATTTTTGTCAAATTTTTCCACCCACCGGTTTAGGGGGGGACGCTCGATTTTAATGAAAATTTGCACTTTAAAGTTGAATATTTCGCAAAAAAATCACTGAATCGAAAAATCGTCTTTGCAAACCCCTACTAGTTTTAAAAGACCTATCCACCCTATAGGGTTATACCCCACACTATAGGGTTGGATGAGAAAAAAAAATCACCCCCACTTTACGTTTATGGGAGGAACCCTAAAAAACTTTTTTTTGAATTTTTAATTGTACCATTTTGTCGGCATATTTTACTTATATATCCGTGCAAAATTACGGCTTTCTACCATTGATAGTCCCTGAGCAAAGCCGCGGACGGACATACAGACAGACAGACAGACATGGCGAAACTATAAGGGTTCCATTTTTGCCATTTTGGCTCCGGAACCCTAAAATCTAAGTATTAATATAAAATTAAGTATGGATACATAGATACCTACAACCTAGGCTCTTCACTTAAATGCTAGAGTGAACCACCTTTGGCCTCATCTGCACTTTTTGTCAAGGGAGATAAGGGTCAATAACGGTCCGTTTTATGTAAAAAAAGTATGAATGACGATGCAAAAAAATAGCACGAACTCAGTGTTCTACATTAAAATGTTAACCTAATAGTGTTGTCCCTCAATCCCTCATAGCTTTGTTTAACTTGCATAATACGTATATGGCAGTAATCTCAAGGGATTTATGCTTCAGTTTCGGGGCCGAGCACACAACACGACGTGTTTACTTGCAAGTACTTCACAGTTTTTAGGTCGAGCTCGTAAAATTAATATCCCTCGGTGAAATGTAGCTACAAATAGGGAGGGGACGGTGGGTATCGATAATCAGGTGCTTAATGTTTCAAATCTTCGTGATTATGATTACCTAACTCGTACTACATGATGTTAGGGAATGCCTGCACAATAATTTAACCCACATTAAGCCTTACTAACGCGATACAAGTAGAAAATATTGCAATTTTGTTCTAATCTTTTTGTGACTCAACTTCCATACATTTTTTTTTTCGAATTCAATTTTTTGCAGGTGCTAGGACCTTGTGCAAGGTCCGCCCGGATTGCTACCACCATATTGCTCGCTAATCCTGCCGTGAAGCAGCAGTGCTTGCACTGTTGTGTTGCGGCGTGGAGAGTAAGACAGCCGGTGAAATTACTGGCACTTGAGGTATCCCATCTTAGGCCTCTAGTTTGGCAACGCATCTGCAATCCCCCTGGTGTTGCAGGTGTCTATGGGCGGTGGTGATCTCTTGCCATAAGGAGACCCACTTGCTCGTTTGCCATACAGTCGAATAAAAAAAAATATTTTTTCACTATTGTACCTAAGTATTAGAAATAAGTAATTGCAGACCACATTGCAGTAGCAGTTTTCTGTTTTGAAAGTATTTTTAAATATTCTCTCAGTTTTTGTAAACAGTTTATAGTCTTGTTTTTGAAAATAAAATTAATGAGGTATTTATTTAAATAGATTACATACATTGTTTAGGTAGGTACTACGAGTATATTACATGCACTGTTATTACTTTATTAGGTATGACCGCAACAGCTATATACTTTGCTCTTTGTACAGTACCATTTTCCTGTTAATACATACTTATATCTACACAAATAAGTACAATTAATATAAGTAATTAGTACATTTATATTGTTATATTATATTTTAACAAAAACAGTTTTAATGATTGACTGTTAATTACTTTAGACTAGACTCGTTCAATTAAATTTCTTATAAGAAAAATAGACATAGGTCTATTTTTCAATTTTAACATTGAATTTGCTTTATACATTTAGAACATGATATTAATTCAGGGAATTCAAAACCGGTTTTTGATGTATGGAGAAAAACCGAAAACCGGGTTTTCTCCATACAATAAAAACCGGTTTTGAATTCCCAAGATATTATATATTTTATGTTTCTTCAAATAAATGAATACTGAACACTGAAATTTGTAAACTCGTGGTTATAACGCTAATAAATGCGTCGAAATATAGGAAACTCGTTAAACAAAATCACGATCTGCATCCTGTAGCAAAATCAGTATCTAATAGGAAATAAGGCATGGAAAACTTTTCTTTTAAATAATAATTAAAGTGGTTGTCGAAAATACGAAATCGAATAATACGAGCGAATGAAGTTTGCGTTCCATCTCTGCATAGAAAAAATAAATTTAGGATGGACTTTTCAAAGGTCTTTATGACGTCATATAACATGCCAGATTTGTCTTAGGTAGGTAATTTAAGCTGAAGGAAAACATCGTGAGGAAACGTGCACAAACCTGCGAAGTAATTCAATGGAATGTGTGAAGTTCCCAATCCGCACTGGGCCTGCGTGGGAACTATGGCTCAACCCCTTTTATTCTGAGAGGAGGACTGTGCCCTGCAGTGGGACGTATAATTATAGGCTGGGACGATGATAATGATGATGACAATTTAAAACATCCATAATTATTATATTCGTATCTTCCATCCATACTATCCATACTAATATTATAAATGCGAAAGTGTGTGTATGTTTGTCCGTCTTTCTCGTCGAAACGGAGCCACGGATCGACGTGATTTTTGGCATAGAGATAGTTTATGGGCCAGAGAGTGACATAGGCTACTTTTTATTCCGGAAAATTGCACAGTTCCCGAGGGAACAGCGCACGATTACCGAATTCCACGCAGGCGAAGCCGCGGGCAAAACTAGTTTTTAAAGAAATTTAAAAATTCTACTATTTAAGTACTTATTTTATCCAGCAACGATAAAGATATATTTGAACAAATAAAAAATACTTGGGTATTGCATGTTTGCGTATTACGTCTGCTTGGATATGCCTTAAGGCAGTTGTACACTGAAATAAAAACGGCCGTCCACCACTGCCAAGTTTGAAGGGGTTCAAATGACTATCACGCTGAAATTAATTGGGGTGGTCGCGGGCGCGGCGGATCGATTTACTGCCCGTAATTTAATTCTGAGGTAACTAATCGCTGGGCGCGACGTTAGGCGCGGAATCGTTTCAATTTGAAATGTTTCCTTAAATGACAGCGAGGATAAAAATAGTTTTGACGATCACATTCCTAAAATAAATACTGAGTAGCTGCATGTGCGATTGAACAGTATACAATTCTAGCTGATGCTCGCAATTCAAGTCTGCGTCCCATCTTGGCATCTTATATTTACACGTTCCTATACTTGGTTTGGATAAGTGCTTAACTAAATGTAAACAAAACAATGTCAATTTCTGTCTTAAATATTGAAATTCCCCCATTTAACTATCTAAACATTCACATTTCAGTATTGAAATACACTAGTCTAGTTTGTATTACAATGACAGATTAGTAAAATGTTTAAAATCCTTGAATGTACCAAATCTGGCAGCTAAAGTTTGTTTACACTTAGTTAAATACCTATTCAAACCAAGTATAGGATAAAATATAGCCCAAATACTCGTTGATAAGGTATCTCTCTACATAAAAGAGTATTTTTTTAGTCGTTTATGTACTTTTTAGTTTATCCATTACAAACAAATCACTCAGTTGAATAATATTTTTTTTTTTTCAAAATATTAGTTTCCATAGATATTACTATGTCCTTTTAGTTATGAAATTTAACACGCAGTGTAATTCTAACAGTTGACTGTTACATGGCATAAGTAGATACACGCAGTTGGACTCCGGTTTAAAAAGTTGATTTAAAATTAATTTAGGAATATTTTTGAGTTGGTAACATTGACATCATCCACAACATTTTTTTGTCGATGTTCAGTGTACCACGCGCGTCAAAGGTGCAACTAGATTTTGAGACAAAACTTGTGATAAAAATTTCGTGCTGAATTATTCCTTATTGAAATTTATAATGTATATGTATGTTTAAAATAAATAATCAGGTAGGACATACTTCGTCGATCATACTCAAAAGGTTCCATGTTTGTTTCATTCAGATGTACACGTTATTTATTTGAAATATTTTCTATTCATCAGCATCCGACATTTGCGTCGTTGCTGCTGATTCATCGCACATTCTACCCTTTGCTTTCTTGGCTGATATTCTCTACAACAATAAGTAGTTAATGAAAGTTTTCTCAATTGTTTGCCGATACGATCTGTCGATAACCAGCGGAACAATCAAGTGGCGTGACAACACTAGCTTATCGGGTAGTGGCAACTATTGTTTTAAATCTGATATGCTTATACCAGGAATGTTTTCAATTTAATTGTTTTTTACTTACACGCTAAGGTCGTCGGGAGTATGATAATGGATATAAATAACACAATATATTTGCTATCAACAGTGATGTCGGGGACCTACTGACCTTCTCAATAACTGCAGTTTTTATCAAACTGCACAAGACCTGGTAAGTGCAGTTTAATTTCAGCCGTTTTATTCATCGCATGTAGTAGGTATTAATGTAGTTGAACAATATTTTTTTACATAAAACTGACCCGTGATTGATCCTTACCTCACTTGTTGAAAAGTGCAGATAAAGCCAAAGATGTATCGCACTAATTCAGTAATAGCCCATTCACTATCATTCTAGCCTTGCAGAGCGCTAGGTTATTATTATCTATCCGGAAATACAGACAATGGGAGCGAATTTCATTCCTTATCAGTTCGCATTATGAAATATGAAGCGAACCGTTTCGTTTCGTACGGAATTTCTCTAAATTTGATGCATTTTGGGCTAAGCGACTAAAACATTCTAAATTAAAACAAATCAGAAAAATTCTTCTTTAATTACATACGGAAAAAAATAAAAGTCCAAAAAATGAAACTTAAAATTGTCCTCCTGTGGCCAGTGCCAAACTGGCAAAAGTTTATATTTTTGAAGATATGAATAAGCTTCGATGGTCTACTTTACCTACCTAAATTTAAAATACTGAATTTCGCTAATTGGCAAACGTAATTTTTAGGGTTCCGTACGTAGGTACGTTGGCAAAAACGGAACCCTCATAGGATCACTTTGTTGTCCGGGGGACATTCATAAATTAGGTACTTACATCATATATAAAATTGGTGTGACGTCATTTATGGACCGCCGTCCGTGTAGGGTAGGAACCTACGGAACCCTAAAAATACCTTATTGTCATGTCCTAGATACATGAGGTATTTTCAAGGCTTGACCTTTACTTGATGACCTGCCCTTGACTTGAACCTTTAAGTAACCGGGTCGCCTGTAAAACACCTTTAGTTGTGGCATAAGCACCTATAAAGTAAGCACTAACTTTCGCATTTGAATCTTTGAGTGCGGGTTGGGCTTCATTATGAAATGGCCAAGGACCTGAGTTAGGCTGTGTTCCACCAAAGATGGTCGAGGATTTGTTGCGAGGAATGTGTTTTACATGAACCAATAATCCTACTAATATTATAAATGTGAAAGTTTGTGAGTGAGCGAGTGAGTTTGAAAGTGAGTATGTTTGTTACTTCTACACGCTGAAACGGCTTGACGGATTTGGATTAAATTTGGTAAAAAGTTAGTTTACAACCTGGATCAAAACATAGAATACTTTTTATCTCGATATTCCCACGGGATAGGGATAAAATCTCTAAATAACAACCGCTGGGCTTAGAGTCATGAAATTTGGCATGTAGATACCTGGACATCTGGAATAACACATCGGCTACTTTTTATTCGGATATTCCCACGGGATAGGGATAAAATCTCGAAACAGCAACCGCTGGGCTTAGAGTCATAAAATTTGACCATGATTGTTTTTAATTTAACGTCAATGAAAACAACGATTTAATTATCGGGAATTCCCCGGGGAATTTTTAAAAATCTCGGAGTGTCATATCAGCTGCTGGACCTAATGATTGACGTGTGCGAAGCCGCTGGTAAGTAAACACTAGTAATCAATAACGAACCAAACCTCTGCTCACCTGTTTCCACTAGAGATGTGCTGTGCGAACATAGGAAACGTTTCTATTGGTTAATGAAAAACAACCTCGCAACACATCCTCCAACATCTCTGGTGGAAACGGAACCTTAACCTTATTAAAGTATGAAAGCTTTTAAGTCTCGTAGCGGCACGCTTGGTTACAGTATGTTGCTTTCACTGTCAATATATATACTATGTAGAAGCGATTGTATTTTAAAGGACGCTGTAGTTTTCATCCCAAAATTTTAAACAACATGCCATTGCCATTTTAGCGTAAGTACCATCACGAACCGAGATAGTTGAGGCTCCCGCCGCTGCACATGATTTAGCCGAGCTATACAAAGTCAAAGCTATGCTTGGAGTTTCTTTGCGCGATAGAATCCGGAATACGGAAATTCGTCGAAGAACTAAAGTCACTGACATAGCTGGAAAAATATGCAAATTGAAGTGGCAATGGGCAGGCCACATCGCTCGAAGAACAGATAACCGTTGGGGGAGAAAAGTCCTCGAGTGGCGACCACGAACCGGAAGACGAAGCGTTGGCAGGCCTCCCACCAGGTGGACTGACGACATCGTGAGAGTAGCGGGAAACCGGTGGATGCAAGTGGCGAGTTGTCGTTCATTGTGGCGTTCTAAGGGGGAGGCCTTTGTCCAGCAGTGGACGTCTTCGGGCTGATGATGATGATGATGATGATGATGATACAAAGTCAAAGTAAATATTGTCATTAATAAACCAAATTTTGATGACAATGTGGCTCAACAATCTCTGTTCATGACTGTACGTATTTAGGAGTGGTGGGAGCGTTGACAGGCCTCTCACTAGGTGGACTGACGACATCGTGAGAATTGCGGTCAACCGGTGGATGCAAGTGGCGAGTTGTCGTTCATTGTAGCATTCTAAGGGAGAGGCCTTTGTTCAGCAGTAGACGTCTTCGGCTGATGATGATGATGATGATGATACAAAGTCAAAGTAAATATTGTCATTAATAAACCAAATTTTGATGACAATGTGGCTCAACAATCTCTGTTCATGACTGTACGCATTTAGGAGTGGTGGGAGCGTTGACAGGCCTCTCACTAGGTGGACTGACGACATCGTGAGAATTGCGGTCAACCGGTGGATGCAAGTGGCGAGTTGTCGTTCATTGTAGCATTCTAAGGGAGAGGCCTTTGTTCAGCAGTAGACGTCTTCGATGATGATGATGTTGATGATGATAATGGGTGCAAATATCTTTGTTTAATGCAATCGTACTGCCGATCTTGCTGCCTTTTGAGGAATTTGGTGCCTTTACAGAAATGACAACGCGCCTAGGATTCCTTTCATAAAAAGTGAGGTCTATGCTACACATCGCATCAAGTAGCATAACCTTGTCCCAAACACAGAAATCCGGGGAACCAATCGCAATGGCATTGTGTCATTGCTAATTGACCTGTCCTCTCCCAGAGGCACAAATTTGTGCCCAAATTCCTTTGATCCTGTTATCCTGGGAGATGCCAGATTAAAGGAGAACTAACATGGTGCGGTCACATTATGCGTATGGATGATGGTAGACTCCCTAAGGCCGTATTTCACTCCCAATTAAACGAGGGAAAGCCGTCTCCTGGGGGGCATTTCTTGCGTTACAAGGACATCCTAAGCACCCCTCACCGTAAGCAACATCCCATGAGATATTTGGGAAGTAGCGCTGTAAATAAGGACTGTTACAGATTATGAAATGCATCGCTTAGGACACCTGGATGCAACAAACAGCACTTATGAATATCAAAGTCAAAGTCAAAAGTCAAAATATGTTTATTCAATTTAGGCTATAACAAGCACTTATGAATGTCAAAAAAAAATCTACCACCGGTTCGGAAAAACCTCTGTTGAGAAGAATCCGGCAAGAAACTCAACGAGGTATATAAAAAAAAAACTTTGTAAAACAATCATTTACCTACTATAATATTTTTTTGATTAGACATTTGTGGTCCCCACTATACATCTCAGGTCCCCCTTTACACAGAAAATTTGCTTGTCAAGTGAATTCATTATGAAACTTACTGTGAGATCGTTCTACGATGGCTAAGGAATGAAATGATTACCGACACAGCATTTTTTTTTCTAAAATTTTATTTTTTCATTTCGTAATTTATTCAGTTGGATGTCTATTCTCGTCACTTTAAGAGACCTTGTTAAACGTATTAAAATTATCTTACATACCGTTTTGCAGCCTAAGATCAAGAGTACTTATGTATATCCACTCAAAATATGTAATAACCCATTTTGAAAAAAAAATGGTGGATTTTGGTTGATATAGGTACTCTTGATCTAGGAGTGCGATGTGTAAACCTTATTTAACACTATGCCATATACAATTCGTTTCTCATCCAGCCGACAGTTCCTCGTCAAACAGTGATGACTGTACTTTAAATATAGATGTTACGATGCTATGAAGGTGTTTTTACTATTCTATGGCGAATTTTACGTTAGTGCGCTAAGAGGTGCGCTCGCATGCTAATTGGGTATGCTATATGGTCAATGCTATGTGCTATTGTGCTACCTTTAGGTACATACATTTAATTACAACACATTAGGTCGCTGAATTAGTTAAAGTGCAAAGAGCTCAAACTCAAATTGATCAAGGTACTGATTGATAGATAGAAGCGAGTGAAACGTGACAGGTTTTTCGAATGTTTTCATACCTCATTTCAAGAGGAGACCTGTGCCCAGCAGACTAGCAGTGGGACATAATACATATACATATAGACCGTTTTTAGGGTTCCGTACTCAACTAGGAACCCTTATAGTTTCGCCACGTCTGTCCGTCTGTCTGTCTGTCTGTCCATCCGCGGCTAAGCTCAGAGACCGTTAGTACTAGAAAGCTGTCATTTGGCATGAATATACATAGGTATCAGTCACGCCGACAAAGTGGTAAAATAAAAAGAACTAAAAAGAATTTTTAAGGGGTTCCTCCCATAGACGTAAAGTGGGGGGTGTTTATTTCCTCGACTAACCCTATAGTGTGGAGTATCCTTGGATAGGTCTTTAAACCATTGGGGGGGTTGCTAAGTCGATTTTTCTATTCAGTGATTTAAAGTGCAAATTTTCATTAAAATCGAGCCCCCCCCTCTAAAATCTAAACATTTGGGTGAAAAAAATTGAAAAAATTCAGAATGGTAGTGAAAGATTGCTTGAGAATTATTAGTAGTTTAAGAGTAAATAGCAGCCTAGGGTATAAAACATACCTAAACTTGGAAGATTCCGTGCACAATACGAAATCCTTAGAAAAATATAATTATTTTTTCATAACGGCTACTAAACTAAACCCTATCCTAGGCGTGTCCGACATGCTCTCGGCCGATTTTTTTTTACAGACAGATGGCTCAATTGATAGAAACTAACTACCTGGTATTGGAAGTTTCTGTATATTATAAACATTGAGTTGACAGTCAGGGCAAATTATAATGTAGGTTCTGTGAGGCGAAGGATGACCGTCCGTCTTCACTAAATTGTTTGTAAATGTTAATTCTGTTATCTTTTGTGCCATGTGTCATGTGTTGTGCTTGTTAATATTTTATGAATTTCACAGTGCTTTGGCTTGTCTGTAATGCTGTGTAATTATTTCATTAAATAAATAAAAAAAAAAATTTTGGATTTGGGTGGACAAAGAGGGCTGTGAATTCATTTTTGGTCATTAAAATTAAATAAGGTAAGTAAAATTTATTCAAAAAGTGTGTTTTATTTTGGTTATGTCAGAGTTTGTTAACTTCATGTTCGTACTTTTATTGTAAAACGAAAACATAAAGCTACTTTAATGGTTTCTTTAAATAATAGTAAACATATATAATTTTTCTTGTATCGCTAATACCTAATAAACTAAATATCGTTTTCAGATCAAAATAAAATACGTATTATTTTGACGACTGGTTTTGTGTGTATTACTCAATATAAAATTTCAACCACAAACCGTTTCAAAAGGAAAATTTTTGGTATCTGCTGGACATGTCCAGGATGTAGAGGAATTAAGAACAAAACAGATACAGTGTTCAATAATTCAAGAAGACAAACATCTATTACTAAAATTAGGCAGTTAAGTCTACTCAAATAACTTTGTTAATGACAGATCCATATGAGTATGACTGATGACAGAGCCTATATTATTTCTACTTTTGGCCACTATTAGCGCTGCGATAGATTTCATTACCCCCACCTAGTTCTTCGCACCCAGCCAATATATACGCACATATATATGAATCAAAAACATGTTAGTTAGAACTTTAAAAAAAAAATTACGTCATACTTACATAAATTAAAGACCTATGTGCGATAAAACGGTATAAAACTAACTTCATGTGACCTGTTGAATGTTCCCTTAAAGTTGACGGAAACCAAAGGTACAGTACGATTACTTGGAGTTAACACTTGACAGATGGGCGTGCCTTCAGTCAATTTTTAACTTTGACTTCATACAAATAAAGCCATTTTTAGTATACGGAGTATACCGCTACCCACGTTTACAGATTATGTAAAAACTATTTTATTTGTATGACGTCAAAGTTGAAAATTGACTGAAGGCACGCCCATCTGTCAAGTGTTAACTCGAATTAATCAAACTGTAACTCGGTATAATTATGTAGGCCGCAGATGAGACGATAATTAGTAGTTAATTTCTTTTGCTGTATGTACCATGCTGTCATCTTAACGCAAAAAGCGGTAAAAGCACTTTTGAGTTACTTATTTATATCATCTGATGCGGAATGTTGTTAAGCTAAACAAAAACAATGATATAAATAACTCGTGTTTTTTTTTGAGATACCGCTTTTTGCTTTTAGAGGGCAGATTGATTATAAGTGGATGGTCAGTCACACGTTTTGCAGGTGGTAGGAACTTGTGCAAGGTCCGTCCGGATTGCTACCACCATCTCGCTCGCTAAACCTGCCGTGAAGTAGCAGTGCTTGCACTTTTGTGTTTCGGCGTGGAGAGTAAGACAGCCGGTGAAATTACTGGCACTTGAGGTATCCCATCTTAGGCCTCTAGGTTGGCAACGCATCTGCAATACCCCTGGTGTTGCAGATGTTTATGGGCGGTGGTAATCTCTTACCATCAGGAGACCCGCTTGCTCGTTTGCCATCCAGTCGAATAAAAACATAAAAATAAAATCGTACAATCATATCCCCCGACATCTAAACTAGATATACAAAGACTCACCTGCAAAATCGAAGCCGCAAGCGCAGTCATAGCAACCAGCATGACATGCTGTCTCGCGTACTCGTGCAGCCGTTTCCCACAGCCTCGCTGGTAGATGGCGCTGCAGTCGGAAGCGTACGGCTTTTGCATGGAGTCCAGGGGACCCTGACCGCAGCAGGAGAACGGGACTTGGCCTGTCGACACGAAGTCTCCTGGGCCGCTCACGCCGCAGCATTCGAACTGGAAATAGATTGATTATAGAGACATCTAGTGGACTCATCTGTTGGTTAACGATGAAGTAGGTACTTAATGCTACGCTAGTTACGGGGTGTTCAATCCATAGACAAATTAACCCTTTGACCATTATTTTTTTAAAGCAATGAATCGAGAACATTAACGATACGCACAGCATGAATGATTTTTTTTATGATTTTTGAGAAAGAGAAATGTATATATTATTGCAGGGTTTCCGAATTATGAGACGGCAATATGTTTGCCGCTATCAGCCAAGGGCATTAAGTGACAAGACCGTCATGTCAGTTTGCCGGGGGAACTACGGGTGGCACGACGTATCTAAAATAAATAAATTAAAAACCAATAGATGATAAGAAACAACGAGTTAAGCAACAACAATATATTATATTATAAGATTGCACGCACGAACAATCAACACTTTTTTTGCGAGATTTTTTTACTTCCGTTGTCATTTCTAACTAACACGGCTAATTCAGCAATAAAGGTAAAAGGCAAATTTGAAGTATTGAATTAAGCTATTGCTCCATATATAAATCAATAACAATTGTAGCCTAACCCACCCTTTCCTTTAATAAACACCAGACACTTAACGGATAGTGGCAAATATATTGCCGTCTTCATTTTTTTAAATTATCAAATAACAGATTTTTTTTCTTTAAACTTTGTATCGCCAATCTTGTCTCTGAAAGTAGAGAATTGTGACTATCGGATAAATCCAGCAAACAAAATTTTATTTACAAACATTTTTGTTCAATTGTAAGGAATAGTTAAAAATCTAAGTTCAGGCCTAAGAATCATCATTTAACATGGGTTGGAATAACGTTTATCTGCTATTCTTTTTTTCGTAAATTGGTACGAGTATGTTCTCTTATGCGAACCAAAAGTTATATTAACTAACAACACGTTCATTGAGAAAAAATAAAATATCTGAGTCGTATGACGGCAAATATCTTGCCGTTACCCACTAAAGGGTTAAAGGACTTGTCACAGAATTTTAATGTGTGGATCGGATCATGGGGCGCAAAATTTTTTTTCGGCAAGTTTTATTTTTTTATTTATTGAAAAACATGAAGCTCAGTGTAAAATTACGAAAACAAGAGACAATATCTATGCTGTATCTGGAATGATCAAAATTCTTGCGACTTGTCCGTCCTTTATGCAATAAACGTGAGATGGTATTGCCGTTTAAAAACCAACCGGTCAAATTGCTCGAATATTCACCCGTTCTCTTATTTTACCCGTGCCTAAATAGATCCCCCTAAAATCGGTACTGGTAATACCAGTTCTGATCTATAAAATCATCAAAATCTTCACCGTAATATGAAGCTTGTCCCAACGCAGTGACTCAATTGAATTTGTATCCTTGCTGTCCACTGTGTACTGCAAGTATGTCGTCATGGTGGACTTTATGTCCAGTTCCACGTTATCCCAGACCACCATGGCCCAGACGAAGCAGGAGAACTCTACCACCACCACGATGATTATTAAGATGCCGGTCTGAAATCATAAATCAGTTTTAATTAGAAATCTACATCAGATCAACAGTCAACACGCAGCCTAACCCACCTGCCTAGGTCTCCTACTTAGTAGTAACAGTAACCTGGACCTAGATACTTGAAATTTGGCAGATTTTTTGAGTGTCATAGGGATATCTTGAATTGATTGTCATAGAGATACCTTGAGTGTGATAGATATACTCAAACTAAGAATTAATTTCTAGCATTCTCATGGTACGAGTAACAGTTTGTTTTTTATTCGTCCACCGGAGTGAAGCCACAGGCACAAGCTATTGCAGAAGTGTGCAGAACTGTTCCTGGTTATTTTAATGTTACAATTTTCGCATTTGTACAATTTATCTTAGTCTACATGCCGACGGCACCCCCCTTCGCGTCTGAAGCTACCTAACGAACCTAACATACGTAGTATCTTGGATATCCCCTTTTTTAGTGGACAAAACGGAATTACGAAGAAAGTTCGAATGTGCAGAGAAAATTGTATGTCAAAGTCAAGGTCAAAATATCTTTATTCAATTTAGGTGGGTGACACTCTTTTCCGGCCCGGATAACACCGACATGGAAATACCGGCCCTGTTTTTTGTGTACACGCCCATAGAAACTGACAGGAGCTTCTATGGGCGTGTACACGAAAAACAGGGTCGGTATTTCCGTCCCGGTATTATCCAGGCCGGGAAAGAGTGTCACCCAATTTAGGCTATAAGTGGGCTATAACAAGCGAATGTCAAAAAAAATCTACCACCGGTTCGGGAAAACCTCTGTTAAGAAGAATCCGGCAAGAAACTCAACGAGGTATATTTTTTTTAAACAGATTTACAATATTATTAAATGATCTATACATCACAAGTATTTAACACAACTTTATTTTTAACACAGCAGGTTCGCTATTTGAAGGGATCGCTAATGCGGGTCGGAATTATTTCCAAATATCCCTGTCCATGATATAATAGGTACGCCTTAGATATTATAACGTCTTCTTGACAATAGATCTGAATTTTGTATCCGTTTCATTTGTAAGAAAGTAGTCGAAGTAAAATATAACATCAAAATATCGAGTTGCTAAGGACATGGGCATAGCAACAATCCTTATCAACCAACAGTACCTAAAGTCCTCTTCATTTTCACGCCACTTTGACCGGTCCTGTGCCAGTTCTATCCACAGTTTACCAGCCGTCTGCCAGATGTTATTCAACCAACGGGACGGGTCCTCTGCCCACCGTTCTTTATGTCGGTAGTAATTGTTCACGCAGTGAAACGGTAGATTCTGCAGTCTGATATATCTAAGTTTTCACGAGCGATAGTATGCGCTCGAAATTTTAATAGGATTGAGTATAACAATGACAAGTAAGTATCAACATCTAGATAATTTGCATAATGCCAAGGTAATATATCAAGGTTCCCCTGATAACAACAAAACTGATGATCACACCACTCACTTTTACATCATCGCCGTTTTATCAAAACTTTCGAACGAAAATGGTACGAGTAAGCTACATTGGAAAAAATCATCCCACCCATACTTTTATGTGGATTGGGTTTGGGTAATTACACACAACTACAAACAAAGTTAATGTCGCTTGACTCTTTGCTTTCGTAAATTTTTCAGGCTTCGTAGGGTTCCGGAGCCAAAATGGCAAAAACGGAACCCTTATAGTTTCGCCATGTCTGTCTGTGTCTCTGTCTGTCTGTCTGCCTGTCTGTCTGTCTGTCTGTCAGTCCGTCCGCGGCTTTGCTCAGGAAAAAAATCAGGATGGTAGTAAGTATATCAAACTTTCAAGGAAAACTATAACGGTTAAGTTTGCTTGAGAATTATTGCAGCCTAAGGTATAAAATATACCTAAACTTGGAAGATTCCGTCTAAAATACGAAATCCTTACAAAAATATAACATATTTTTTTCGTTATGGCTACGGAACCCTATTTTGGGCGTGTCCGACACGCTCTTGGCCGGTTTTTTAGAATGCGTTTTCACCAAAGATGTGTGAGGATGTGTTTTGAGGAATGTGCTTTTCATGATCATGAATCAATAGGAACGCTTGATTTACCTCGCCTCGCTCTGCTCAGCTGTTTCCACCAGAGCGGTGCTGTGCGAGAAGGTAAATGGAACGTTTCTATTGGTTCATGAAAAACACATTTCTCGCAACAAAAATCCTCGCACATCTCTGGTGGAAACGTAGCCTAAGGATTACAAACTTAGTTCGTTCAGTAAGTAGGTATTATGTCAGATAGATAAACGAGCAGCAAAGTGACTCTATAATGATGATTGTTTTTTCCTTTTGAGTTTTGAGGAACGTAGGTGTATGTACCTACCCTAAAAAAAGATAAAGACCAACTTACAATAGTCACGTGAATCTGGTGCATTGAGGTGGCAGTTCTCCAGCCAATCCAGGCTACGGAACAGGTTATGATGGCCATCATCAAAAGCATGATAGCTGGATATTCAACATTCACTCCGATGAAGTGCCGGTATATGAACAGCCTGTATAGCAGCCATCCGCTGACTCCAAACAGTACTACTGCTGACATCTGTGGGCAGAGCGCAACATCACTAACCCTCTTGCATGTATAAACCAACCAAATTAAAACGTCTTACACTACAAAGCAAATGTACACGACGTCTCTCTCTTTCAAACGTATTTACTATGTCTACTAACGCCACATAGAGTTTGATGTGTATCACTCAAAATTTTTATTGGTTCAATTAATTGAAAGGAAGACGTTTAGCTAGCTAATTCTTACAAGTAATGACTGAAGAAAGTGTGTCATAGCAATTGATCTCAAGATTAAACACTTGAACTTTACATAGTTCACGATATTACACAGAATTAGTTAATTAAATTTCATTTTTAAATAAAGTGTTTTGCTATTGCCAAACATGTGTTGGTATGACAACGATGCACATAACTTGGAGGCGAAAAGTTTACTTGGGTTTGTATTAAAACTTGAATAATACTCACTGCGAATAACACATTGAAGATTAGCACAAGATACTTCCAACAATTCGCTGAGATGGCCATTGTAAACAAAACTCGCTTTCACATGTCAAATATTGTTTGAAACTCGACTCATAACAAAGAGCCCGGCCGTTCCACCTCACGGATTTGTTTGTGTGTGTCGCTGTGTGCGTGAACCACGAAACGAGTGATGCAACGGAGCCGCGCTACAGAATTAACCATTCGACATTTATCAAGACCAAAACCGCAGTCGCTAACGCTTTAACGCTTATCGCAATTACTAAAATCCAAAGGCGTGCTCCATTGACGAATTTGGTGGAACAACGTTCTCAGAAAGTAGTTTACTCATCGTAACTCTTATCAGCCGTCAAAATGATAAGGCTCTACATAAAACCCAATTTCTGGTAAAGATAACATACGGTTTACTATGAAAATTTTGAGTCGAACGAAGCGCGATATTAATAGCACCATGACATTTTCTATTTCCGTGGCACAGTTAGTTAACCACCGTACTTTCGTTCGCTACGTCACTCGAGTAGCAAAGTACTTACATAAAACCAGATCACCTTTCAACATTTCTCTGCACTTCCGAGGAATCTGTCTTAACGCGAAAACAATTACCAAATAGGTATATCTCGGCTATTCAGCTGCCTACACTCGTAAATAAAATCATTGTTAGTGATATTTGTTTACTTCAATAAGCAATCTACAAAGAATTAATAATAATCACAAAGACACAAGTCTTTAACTAAAGCATCGGGCAAAGCGTCCATTTTGATAGTCTCTATCATTTCTTCCATCTCCTGTCTAATATCCGGGCTGACAGGACCAACCTGGTTCGCTGTGCGAATCATGGTCCTAGCTTTGTCCACATCTCTCTCGTGCATCGCTAGAATAGCTAGAATCACCCAACCATCAGCCAGCAAAGGTTCAGACTTGACTGCAACCGCGGCCCAGCGTTCCGCCCAAGTATGCTCACCCAGTAAGGCGTAAATTCGCCCAATGAGAAGAGCTGAATACGGTCCTGGAGCTATTTTGTGGCAACGAGCCGCTCTCTGCAAAGCCAGCTTTGGATGAACTTTGAAACCCGACAAAGCAGCTTGGTAAAGTAAGGCAGGGCATTGCAATGCTCCTGCCCTTTCTGATTCCAGGAACGAAGCTTCACAGACCCCGTCCCAGCCATTGATACAAGCCAAGCAACTAGTCTGCATCTGAGACATCATCGCACTTGGACCAAATCTTTTTACGCCTTCTTTAGTCACTTCCAACGCCTTTTCATATTGCCGTCTAAGCAAGAGCGATGCGGCACGGAGGTAATGAACATCAGGGCCGATTTTATTTTTTGAAGTTATACGTGCTCCTTTGGTAGCGCAGCCTGATTCAACGCACTTTAACAGCCTCTCGGCGAAGCTATAACACCTCAAGCAAAGGAATAAAGCTGCTGCGATCAGTAATGGATTAAATGTTGCTATAACAGTTGGTATCCAGAAAGTTTCTTCTTCTCCGCTGGTCACGATCCACAGTTGGTAAAACTTCTTCCATTCTCGCGCAAGCTCATAAGACTTTCTCATTTTCTTTCCAGCTACAAACGCTGAGCATTGTTTGCCATTGAAATGATAGAATGCGTGCAACGCTGCCCAGCCTATTGCATTAGATGTTCCATCAGAATAGTCACCTTTTACAGCAATTCGCAAAGCAGCATCCGCAGCATCGCTTGCGTCTGGCCCTTTGTCAAATTCTTGGGCGCCGAATATCCACAGCAAGAATCTATTTCTTGGCTGAACACTTAGTGCTTCCAAAAAGTAATTTCTAGCTTCACTATCATTCCTTGCTTCCAGACAAGCTAAAGCCTTCGACAGAAGCGACCTGGGGTGTCCAGCATTAGCCTCTAACTGTGTTTTAATGTGGTGGTCTATTATTCTCTTGTCATCTGCTATTCGACAGCGAGACGCGGCGACAAGGGAAGGTGGTCGAGGTGGTGGAGGTTGCGGTGCAAATGATGCCGTCACAGCACGTCTAGTTGCAGCATGCTGGCCCGTTACCGTATCCTGCCATTCAATGTAGGAACAATCACCCGGCGGGAACTGTCTGAGCATCGTCCGTACGCGCATCAAAAGGCGGTTTGCCGCTGTGCGCTTGATACTCTGGCCCATGGGCACCGCACCTCGGCACGCCATCGAACCGAGTTCTTTGTGTACAGCCAATGCCCCTCCATCCTTCCGTACTTTCCTAACGTCCACAGTAGGATCTTCTGGGGGTGGATCTACGTGCAGTGCATTACATGGCACTGTAGGTCCTTCGGGAAGCGGAAGGCGCATAGTTTCAAATAACCACGCTATTTTACATTTTGGTACAAGTGGTTCTACCAGATCAAATCTAATTACAACATAGGCGCTATGACCATATTCATCTTTAATCAAATCTGTATCACGTGCACTAACTTTCGCGCTTATAGGTGGTAATTCCAGCAAGGGTTTTGTATTTTCTGGTAAATCGGCTTCATTGTAAAACAATAGCTTGGTAGATGTGCTCACACCAAACTGGCCGGGCTCTAACAAAACGCCTACGTCAATAAATCCCATGTATCGTCCACGAACATCGATTTTTCCGAATCTTGGAACTCCAGCTACTTCTATCAAGAGAGGAGTAGATAATCTATCACGAAGGAGTACGGGATCTACTAAAATTCGTTTCATGCAGTTCCAATACACAGATGTACAATTTGAAGTAGTCTGTGGCTGCAAATCTTCGGGTACAAATATATCCTCGTTTGGAACATTGAGTGCTGTATTTGCAGCATATCCACCGGTGTTCGCAGTCGCCCAGACAACCTTAGTAGCAGTGTGCGAGCTTAAAGACATCCCAAAATTTATCGCCTGTGGTTCGTATACACCATCGAGACCAATACCGGCCATATAAACTGTTCCGTCTCTAGCTGGAGGTAGGCAGTGTCCAGATACCATTGTCATAAGAAGAGGGGCTTTATACAACGGCGTAACGCCACTCGAGCGCGCGGTGACCTCAACAGTGCAGCCTATATTTGCACCGGTTGTGATGGAAACCAACGGTACTGTTATGTGAACATCTTCTTCCCCAAGTACTAAAGGAAACAAATCCACCGATGCTCCGGCGCGATTATCTGCATGTAGCAAAGGGTCTGGATCTTTGGACCCCTTGCCAGCAATAGCGCGAAGCAATAAAATTAATGGTTTATCGGCAACTAATAATTGAGAAGAAAGGTCGTGAAGATTTAAAGCTAAAGCTTCGCTTTCAAGCGTATAACCTTTCTGCCATTTACCGTCCAATACAATTTGGCCATTAAACAGTGCTAAAAAAAGACAATCCGCATAACCTGGACCTTCGGCTTCGCCTTCCAGAACAATAGTCAAGCTTACTAAACGAGGCGTACATATGGTTTCGTCAGACGTTCCGTAAGTGCTCGTCTTCGTACTTGCAACATTAGATGGTGCTTTAGGCATTCTAAATTATAATTGGTCTCTTTAAATTGCTACAGTTTCGACCATTCAGTCATTGATAGTCAGTCATTCATTGATTATTTTCATTATTTTATTACGATTGTCATTTTAAAACCAAGGTTTTATACTTATTCAAAAAAAATTGTAATATGTTCGTATATGGAGTCACAGTAGAGCAGTTTTACATGCAGAGAAATGTGTATTTTTTTATAATATCGGTGATGGTCGGTGGTTTTCGACTTAAATAATCAACAATAAAAATAAACAATGATAATCAATAATGACTAAAAAAGACGACCCATCATTAGTCAATATCTAATTTATGCGTTTATTATATTATCTTAAACAGTATTATTCACTTTTAAGTAAGAAAAGACAAAGGAAGCTATGCCAAAGAACCAAATCTTTTTCCAGCTATAGGCTAGACTAGACTAGCTAGTTATAGACGGAACACAAAAGAAATAAAGCGTTTTACAATAATTTATCTAAAAACAGCTATTGCTTTACCATATATATTTTAGCGATTTCAGTACCTATAGTTACAGTGAGACGTAGACAATTTGAACTGAATTTGCTATGAGCAATGAACGCAGTCACATCCATCGTCACCGGCATCGTGACGTCAGGTCACTCAACTCACAAATGTCAATCAAAATGACGTTTACCTGATCATCCAATGTTTACACGTACATACATTTTATTTAAAAAGTATTTAAGTTACGAAGCAACAAGTTTCTAAAACATGCAGCAAAATGTACACCTTATTACATGGTTTTTATAAATATCTAGTTCAGAAAGATGAATACTGCGTGTTAATTTTAGGACTCGACAATGCAGGGAAAACGGTACTTTGTAGAGACCTTTTAAAAATCATAATGTTACGCATATATTTAACAGTAATCATTTTATTCACGTTACTTAGATCAAGCTGTCTTTTTTCAGACTTACCTGGAGGCTACTAAAACCAAGTTTACGAAAAAGTACAAAGCTATGAACCCTAATAGGATTACTACGACAGTTGGACTGAATATAGGTAAAATTGATGTGGACGGAGTTAGATTGAGCTTTTGGGACTTAGGCGGCCAAGTGGAACTGCAGTCGCTGTGGGACAAAGTAAGTACAGTGCTATATCAAGACTGACTTTGCATATGAAGTTTTTTTTTTAAATACAAGCTATAATTGCTCACTACTTTTTGTTGACTATACTTGCATTGTCTGTCATCCAACCTGTATAATATGTAAAACAAAGTTCAAATCAATTAGACCTTTGGAAGTTGATTAAAATGAAATATGACAAGTGCAACAAAACAAATCAAGATGTGAGGTGAGGTTACCAGTGGTGACTGTTCAAGTTAACTTCATATGCCGCTACTTTCAGCACTGTAGTATGTTCTTTGATAGATTGATCATGCAGAAATTAACCTTTTCAACACTACCGTTGGCAAAACATAACAGCTGAAAATTGTGCCATAGATATATATTTTGTCATCTGTGTCTGGCTGGCCTACCGTGGCATTGAAAAGTTAATTAATTGATACTAGCAGCATCTATATCTACAGTAGGGCCTCGGTAACCTGGAGACCAAAATCAAAACCCTTTCTGGATTATCGAGGCGTCTGGATTATAGTATGTAATTGACACTGTACGTACTACACGAAAGGCGATAAAGGCGATAAACAAAAGACTAACGACGCATTGGCTCATGGCAGCCTGCACCTACACCTGCCCGACTCCCTCACGAAACCCATTGCCCGGCCGGATTACAGCGATCACCAAACAAGCGGGAGTCCGGATTACCGAGGCCCTACTGTACATGCAAATAAAATATTAATATTACCCTTTCCAACCTAGTCAAGTATGAAAAGGACTACAATAGTGGACCTTGAGAAACTGACAAGAATAAAGTTCAAATTTAATTATAGTTATCCCTCACAATCATATCAGTTTGGTTGAAAGGGATAAGAATGATAATTTTTAAAATACATTCTTTTACCAAGAAGAAAACAAAAGAAATTCATTCTGTTTTTTTACTCTTTCAGTACTTTGCTGAATGTCATGCAGTGATCTACATTGTAGATTCATCAGACAGAGAGAGAATATCCGAATCCAAGGAAACCTTTGGTCAGTATCAGCCATTAACTGGTTTGCTTAAACAATGACAATTTATACTAATCCAGCCCTAAAATCTAGACCCACCTAGAACATCTAATCTTCAGTCAGCAAGCAGCACTGCTCTACTGGAAACAGCTCAGCAGAGCGAGGATAAATAAAGCATTACCATTGGTTCATGACAACACATCATTGCACATCTCTGGTAGAAATAATCCACTGAGGGCTATCACTTCTGAATTCGCCGCTAGAGGCGCTAGTGTAGCAAGAGGTCTCCAAAATGTCAAATGTCACTGTTTTTGGGTGAGCTATGCGGGTTTATTTATAATTAGAATAATTTTGTTAATATTTTGCAATATCTGAAATTACTTATGGCAAATACGCGTTACGGGGCAATGTTTTTCGGAAACCTTTGTCTTCTCTTTTTTCCGAACAAAACGAGACTACGCAACACTGTGGCATGCTCGATATTTTTATGGTACGGTTTTAAGGTATTAAATATGATTTAAATGTAAATTTTGTTTTCACGGCCGTAACAAACTAACCACTATACTTCAGGCAGGACCTTTGTCTACAGTGGCGCCAACTGGTGAGCGCGAAAACGGTAGCCCTCATTGACACAACAATGCATGCATTAAATTCAATTCCATTTATATTGCAGACAGAATGATAGCATCGGAGCAGTTGTCAGGAGTTCCTCTGCTCGTGCTGGCAAACAAACAAGACATTCCAGATTGCATGGGCGTGCACACTGTCAAGCCGATATTCAACCAGAACGCACACCTAATCGGGGCGAGGGATATCATGCTAATGGCCACTTCTGCATTGACTGGGTATTTAATAATCCTACTATTTAAAATTATAAATACCGTAAGGCCCCATCAGAGGGTTACTTTGGTGTTTGGCCCATATAAAAACCACATAAAAACGTGAAATAAATTTCAAAATAAAAACATAAAAACGCGATTGATCAATTAACACCAACCACATGGCAAGGACCCATATTCTCAAAGCAATAATAAAACCAGGACCAAGTTAATCCCAAAGGACAAAGTTACCCTTCAGGGCAAAGTACCACGAACTTACAGTACGCAAAATTGAGAGTGTTGGCTTGTGCGTGTTATTTTTCACGCTACCCTCATTAGATAATCATGCAAAATAGGCGCACAAGTCGTCGAGTTGCGGAAAATAGCCCGCTTCTACCTAAGCCTATCTCTATACCCATTAGTTCAAGCTGTATCGCTAGTGTAACACAAAGGTTAGTTTTCAACCCGAAATTGCCATGAAATCCTGAAATTTCTACTGCTAGGTTTAGACTTGACATTAACATTAACATTAGTATGTTGCATAAGAAACACCCATTACACACTTAATTCACTAGAATTCAGTTATAGCCTTAGTCCATTCCCCTTTCTTAGCTCTCTACTCTTTCTGAGTAATGGGTGTCTAGTTAATATTTTTTTTTAATACAGCTCAAACCAACAGCAAAACACTAGAGTAAAACCAACGAGTCCTGGCAGTAGCAATTTAAAGCAGACTTCGTTCTGGCAACCCCAAAAATCTGTCCAACAAGCAGCAATGTAAATCAAAATTGAATACAGAATATTACGAAAAACACTGCGCAGGGGGCTACACTAGCACAAACCGTAAATAAACCGCGATGACAACGTCAGTTCTCTTTATATTTTGTGGCCGTGATGGACCATGACATATTTATTAGTAGGGCCCGGATTTTATCAACGTTATCGACAAATTGATAGTTTTTTTTTATTTATGTTGTAACTTTAAAACATAATTGTAAATATATTTTTGCTTGGAATATTATTATAAAATACTTTATATTGGCTATGATAAGAACTAAAGGAATACAAAATAATATTTTCTCTTTTATTTTATCAAAGGGTAGGCAAACAAGCTACTTAAGGTTAAGTGGTCTCAGAGGGATGTTTTCTCAAGTTATAAAATATAAAGGTATTTGTAACTATAGTGATATCAATAAAGCAATTTAAACGGATTAAACTTTCCGATATTTCGAACTTTGGTCATCATTCACCGCTGAAAAAAGTATCATCGGAAAGATTGAGGTTTCATTCAATAAAAACATAAACTTCAAAAAAAACTATCGATTTGTCGATAACATCGATACAAAATCGGTGCTCTCTCCTTACAGTCTGTCAATAGCCGCACGTAAAATTACGGGCCCTATTTATTAGTAACAAAATAACATGATATTTTTTACATAGATAAGACAGTAATGATAGAGCTATTGAAATAATTGATATTATGGCATCCTACAGACATAAGACATTTAAGACATCCAAAACACTATGGTTTGTGCTAGTGCTGCCTTCTGAAGGCATACAGACACATTTACATTGCAGTAATATTCCCTATTGCAACAAATCTAAAGCTGGGCATTCACCGTCGCACTTCAAATTTCATCACTTCGCGTGTATGAATGAATGTTTGCTCGCATATTTGCCCCCAGTTACGTATTATAGTCGAGTGTAGAATTAGGCGAAATAGATTGACAGCTGTAAATGTTACCATACATAGCAAGAAATGTGTGAAATGTGTTGCCAATCGTTTTTTTTTAATTTGCTGCCAATTTACTGGTCCTACTCTACTGCTGTACAGTCACCAGCGTTAATATCTGCCACAGCGGAGCGTGCAAACATATCTGACACTTCCGTCCGGCCCTGGAAATAGAGTCATATCAGATATTTATGCACGCTTGTTGCGTCAGATATTGGTGCTGGTGACTGTACGTATCGTTTTTAATTTAAACCTTGTTCGTAAAAATGGTTAAGTGATTTGCTTGATCGCCTATCTTAAAACCTCTCCCCCCCCCCCAATCGGACATAATCTAATGACTAACTGATTTATAAATAATGGACTAATAAATAATATAATTAAACTTTTCCTTCCTGCGGTCATAAAGAACATTAAACTCATACACGATTTCTTTGAGTGAGGAAAAATTTGGTCTGGCACCATAAAAATGTGTCCAAAAAATTAATTGGTGACATTTTAGATGTTGCTTTGCAGATATTAATATCAATAAACAACGGCCTTTTACCTTGTAGCAGGTACTAAGCAACCTCGGAGGAGCAACCACACCTGTAAGACCGCTATGATTGTGCCACACATATTTGTGTTCATGCAAAAACTCGCCCTTCTGCTCTTTTTATACGAAGTATAAAACTCGCTTCCCAGAAAATCGTTATACATATATCACGCACATAAATAGGTATGTGCAATTCACCACACAAGACTGTTATACTCTCTCTCTGATTGACTGTCACCAAATAATCCTACAAAAACATATTGAATTGTTTGTTTAATTGAAGGCCTCCTGTGCTTTTGCTGATAGTTGGGACATAATTATGTATGTTGATTTATATGTAAATTGGAGAAGGCAGGTTTTTGCATGAAAAGGCATAACGTGTCGCTCAAGCGTAGTTGTCTTGCACGTGTGGTTACGAGTTAACAATTTAAAGTTGTATTGCATAAAATACAAAAAAAAACTTATTAAACACAAACAAAATTCTGTGTATGACACTGAATATAAGAGGCTACGGCTTAAACTATGCAAATTCGTTTTCAACATTTTCTGCACACGTTTTTTTAGTTGCATAATATTACCTATACTTCGTAGCGTATTTCAAAAATTCAAAAAATCAAAAATCTTTATTCAGGTAAACATGAAATAATATTTTTAAACAGGGCCGGAATTTCCTAGTAAGTGAATACACCTGTGTCAGGAAATCCCGCTCTTCCACAGTAGCAATAAGGTATTAAATAAATATTACCCGAAGTAGACGTAAATAACATGCATTGATTAGTTACATTTAATTTACAGATTTTTTTGATATTTAAATTCTACATCCAATTATTGGAAACACAAGGTTTCGAGGTTTTCGAATAAATATTTACATTGTAAACAGTTCGCAGATAAAACGGAGCGAAAGATTATTATGGTAATGTGGTGTTGTTGCAGTGACGGCGTCGACGAGGGCATTCGGTGGCTCGTGGACTGCATCAAGAGGAACAGCTCCGAGCGGCTGCCTCGCAACCACGACGAAAACTTATGAAATCAATGCGACACCTCCGCCATAAAATATCATGGTTGATATACAATGAATAATAATGAGTTTTCCTATTAAGATAACGATGCGACGCGATCCATTGTTTTGTACATACATATTGACATTGTAAGAATAAAAGTTTAACTGAACGGTGACTATATTGCTGTCCTTTTTTAGTGATAAGTGTACCTTTGATAAGAGATAATGTAATTACTAGATATTTGTGGGGTATCTACCACCTGCACCTGATAAAACACTGATAACAGTACAGTTTGCACTGTTGTGGGATTGTGTAGTGTTTGTGAAATGTTAGGTTTTTAGTGTGTATTTGTGCCCGTAATTCCAAATAAATATGGCATACCCTATGTATGAAGTTGATTGGAGTGTGCTGCCGCCAGAACAGAACAGAAGGTAGGTCCTTATTTGCTTTACCTAAACTGGCAAAAGAATAGACAACGTAAAAAGTCAGACATAAGTGCGATATTGCTTTGTCTAATGTTGTGAAAAACTATCGCGAAAAAAGTAATATTGGAAAATCGCTTTTATTTCCTGAAAACTTTTCCCTTTCCACGTTGCGCTACTTTTCTACGTTAGTCAAATCAGAATTTAATAAAACAAGTTTAGTTATTCTGACGATTTGGAGTAAGTGTTTCTTTATATTTATAGTTTAAATTTTATTCACGAGCGAATAATAAAAACATTTACATATAAAAACACAAAAGGACTTAAATTGACTATAATTTGAGGAACGTCATGCGACGAGTCACGGCAGCCATGTTGAATTTTGTACAACGCACAGGGAAATGTCAGCTGGCGATAGCCGTAATATTTCTGACTTATTTCTGAAACTGTGATAAACAATTCAGCGGCAAAAATACAATAAATAATATCTTTTGTGCACTAAAAACATGACCTATGTAGTTATCATGGCTTCGTTAATTAATTAAGGTGAAATTATGACAGAAGTGAATCAAAGGTGGCATGCGATTTCTCTCGTACATTTTTATGGTTTGTGACGGATAAAATGCTTATAAACTTGATTTTATACTTGTAAATTCTTCCTTAGTTTCCTTGGTTTCGATGTAAGAGTGTTCAAGTGAAAACTGCGTTCAAGTGTGTTTATTATCTATCCCCCGAAATAAGTTGCATCCGTCAGTGCATCTTTTCTCCATATTTTGTGATCTCCGAGAAAAACCAGTGATATCGTCATCTACTTTAAGTCTACAATATGAACGGCGCGGAATCCGGGTAATTATTTTATAATTTTTGTAACTCTAAAAGTCCAATTGGTTACTTACCATTATTCTACAGCTTTTCCATTTACCTATCATGATCTCAATTAGTGTTATAATATTTTGTCGAAACCAAAAACAAATAGAAGTGAAGGGACATATTTCATTAAGAACATGTAACAAGAAAAACCAGGACACTGAAAAAATAAATAAACAAAATGAATTCACACGAAATTTTAAGGATACTGAATTCATATTTATTATGATTTTGTAAACTCTTTAAATCTTTGTAGAATGGGTTAATACATTTATAATGAGAATCTCAGGCCATAATAAGGACCTTGTTTCAATTAGTGCTTTCACCTTTTGTATCTACCTATCAACATGATGAGTGAGCAGAGAAATAATGTGATAATTTAAGGCTATGGCAACTCATCCTTTTGGCTTTTTGGTCTCTTTGTCAGTGGTGGATCAGCCATGTAGCAAGAGTAGCAAATGCTACGGTCCCCCCACCCGTCTAGGCCCCGCGGACCAATGCTCTCGATTGTAAAAATCTAAATTTTAATAGAAGCATGTTTTTTTTATTTTAATCAATGTGTAAGTATTAAGTACAATACTGCCACCACAAAACCAACATGAAACCACCGTCAAAGAAAGAGATGGTATCAAAATTATAGACTATAATATTTTACTTATACTATAAACTTGAAGCAAATCAAGGGCCACATGATAAAATTTCCTACAGGCCTTGCGCTGACTTACTTCAATACACAACTCATTGTTTAATGTCCTTTGGTTACATCATGGTAAAGTTCATGAAATTACAATATATCAATTATACATAACATAACAGTATTTAATATTAAAGGAAATTTATTTAACTCATCAAGCAGATATCTGCTTTGGCATCTTCAATTAACAGTAATGAATGCTAATATTGTTTGAAATTGGGTCATGAATAGTGATACAACTATCATTCTCCAATCGCCTGCAGTTAGTCCAATATACCTAGGTGTTATTGATCCTAATTGTCTACAATGACATGTTAGTAATCAATTTCAACCTAAAGGTCAAAATACCTGAATGTCTCTTGTTTGTGTATGATAAGGATCCATGCCAAATTTAAGGCAATTTTTATAATTGAAATCAGCAGAATTTGTACTTATCAAAACAAATGAGACTAGATTTTTTTTTTTTAGATTCCACATACAAGGGGTTAATCCGCTGTATGCCTAAGATACAACTACATGCAAAAATTAAAGCCTTTAATTTTTTATTTTTAAGTTTATCCCTGAATTTGGAATTATATGAACCAATGCCAGTTTTTTTTATCACTTGAATTGAAGGATTTATGGATATGTGATTGTAATAAGTGTGAATGACATTAGTGGGTAACATGCCAAGGTGAAGGATATGTAGAAAAGAAGAAGGAGAGGCTTTGACCTGTCAATGGAACCCTTGTTGGCTGAAAAGAAACCTACAAAATCAAATACACTGAACCCATCATGTGGCATGTTTGTTTAGTTTTATTGACTATTTTCTGTAGAGATAAAATAATTTAAGTTGAGATTAGTGTTTGAGATACATTAAGCATAATTAATTGAACACATCCACAGTAATTCTTTAAAAGGTAATTCCATGGCATTTCAACTGTAGTCAGTCCCCGGCCATTAACATTAAAAAATTGTACACTTCATATTCAATTCATTGATTTTTGTGTAATGTAGGTACATCCTGAGGGCCAATTATTAATTTGTTTTTAGGGTTCCAATGAAAACCAAACTTATAGAATCACTTGAGTTTTTGTATGTCTGTCTGTCCATCTGTCACAGATGATTTTCTCGGACACTCCTGAACTGATTTATGGACAACTTAGATTGTACCTACATATTGTAGATGACCTTTCCAGCTTCATTTTTCGTTAATGTTTCGTTCTATTTTCGTTATTTATCCGACACATTCGATTAACGCCCACGCGATTGGGCCGCCGGTACCAGCGCTATGACCATCATTTTCTTTTTTGTCATTCCATAATTAGACCCCTGAAGGACCGCCATAGTGGTACAAATCATCTAATATTTTGTGTCACCATCTCCCGGTCTAACAGGCCTCCTTTCAAAATTACAAGGTAGTCCTCATAATCCTTAGTTGTTATTAAACTTAGGTACCTATGTCAAATCAAATAAAATATTTTTATTTGTATAAAACAAGGGTATAAGTTGGTCTTACATAATGTCATAGGTTCCAGTCCTTGTTTTGCCATAGTATGGCATACATACATACATTATTTAATGACATGAATAAAGTAAAGTACCTATTTCTATTAATTACTTTTTTCTTCACAGGTTCAACCCGGCATTTAATATTGCCACCATAAAGCAAGTGGTTAATGAGGCAATAGAAAGAGGTAAGTTAAAACCAGTTATTTTCTGTTTAAAATATATATTTTACTTTAATACACTGTAGCTAGAACACAAACACATTGAATAAACAAACAATATGGTCATTTGATATTTATGCTTCCATTTATGGAATTGGACAAATAAGTAGTAATAATTTGCACTTAATGAGTTTGGTAGTGTTAGTACGCGCAAACAACTAACCTTGTAATATGGATTGTGTGTAACTGATTAAGAACATTAATAGAATAAGTAATACTATATTTGCACTATGTGAATTGAATATATAATACCTGTCAAAGTCAAAGTCAAAGTTTTTATTTGCATAAAATGTGGTACAAATTGGTTCTTAGCATATTACGTAGTCGCACACATTTTGCCAACTATTGGCACGCAAACAGAGGTTAAGTGCTACACTAGGCAGGGCATGCTCTATACTATACAAAAATAATCAGGAAACATATATTACTTAACCATGTCATACTCAATAGAGAATATATAAAAAAGAAATAATAAATTAAAATAGTCAAAACATTCGTCGAAAGGATTACAAATAATAATTAACACAATAACACAAATTACTGCATACCCCCCCTTACGACCAAAATCGCTTAAAGTCACTTTTGGGAAAAACTGAGTTAAGTATATCGTTAGAATGTACTTTCCAAGATCTACATGCTGTTGAAACCCGTTTTACTGTACGATACTCCAATACCGAGTTACGTTTTTCTTAAGCTCACTTAAAGCCGATTTTAAGAAAACCAACAGCCAAAAACAACTACGCGTTGGTTAAACAGCATTTTTTTTTATTTTACAACAGCAAAAATATTTTATGTCAAACAAGCGATTTTGGAATGTTAAGATTTCAATAAAAATGCAATTTGAGTACTGCCTAAAAGTGCTAAATAATGTTAGTAGGTTTCGCCTGTTGAGCATTACTTTATATTTCAATTATTGCAACAGCGAAAACAAACTAAATATAATATAGGCGATATTGCTTGTAACAATGTTTGCTTCGACCATAAGAAGCGCTACAGCCAAAATCGCTTAAGTATCGCTTAGACGTTTCGCGCTGTATTGTAAAGTAGTGTGCACTTTGTGTAGGCTAGCTTAGTCGGTTCGTGCACGCTTGAAAGCACGATTCATAATAAGTAATTTTTAAAAACTTATTTAGGTAATTATAGATATGTTCACTAACGAAAGTCTGCCCCTCCACATTCTATAATTGTAATTGTACCTAAACGTATCCGTACGACAAGTCTATGTGTGCGTAGCTCGAACTTGTCCTCGTGGCTTCAGTCGCAAGCGTACCGTCAGTCACGCACACTAAGACTAAGACAATGTGTAAGTACTTAAGAGGTTTTCTCGTGTACATTAATAATAAGCTGTGGAGGGGCGCGCCTTCGTGAGTGAACAGATCTATGTATAACAGCGATTCACTTGCCGTAATTTAACAGTGTTTATCTTTCAGGTGACGATAAGGAGCATGGATATTCAGGTTTCGATGAACTAAATAAGCCGCGTATCCACTAGAGGCAGCCTCGGGCCGAGCGGCTGCCTCGCTCCGAGGCCGCGCAAGTGGAGACGCTGCCAAAGGCACGGCTCAGACTGAGGCTCCTTTGAGCACGGTCAAAAAACCGACAAAATATGGCTCGGCTCACGGTGCTCGGCCTGAGGCTGCTCTAATGGATACGCGGCTATAGAAAAACATATAACCAGATCCAACAGACCGTCAAAATGAACCGTGATTGTCATTTAGATAACCTACTTACTTACTACTTCGTATCGTAGGTACGTCGTATCAATGAAAAGCTTATCACGGCATAAAACATTTACGTAGTCACACATTTTCATTGTTCTTGGCTTAGGTAATATTAATTATCCATGGCTGGTTTGAGTAGCCACAGCTAAGACAAGCAGTGATGAAGAAGAAGACTGATGATTATTACCATTAAGGTTATTTTTCATCACTGCTTGTCTCAGCTGTGACTACGTCCGGCACACGCTCAATAACGTCTTCATCACAGGCCAGTGCAACCAGCCATGGTGAATCTCCGGTATAACATTTTTTTTGTAAAAATTAAATCTTTATTGTTTTAGCTGCGCTTATTGGCAGTGGATTAGTGTATAGCTTTTTAATGAAGGTAGTTTAAATTCCTCTACTGAAAGAGGTTCAACAGAGTTTGGTTTTGGTTCTGTTGCCATGTCTTGTTCGACGGTTGGTTTGCAAAGTTACAGGCCTGGTATCAAAACTCAAAAAGTCAGACGACATGTCGTAATTGATAAAAATATTACCTATACAAATATTAAGCCAAGAACAATGAAAATGTGTGACAACGTAAATGTTTTATGCCGTGATAAGCTATTCATTGATACGACGTACCTACGATACGAAGTAGTAAATAGTAGGTATCTAAATGACACTCGCGGTTCAGTTCGACGGTCTGCTGGATCTGGTTATACCTATGTTTTTCTATTTAGTTCATCAAAACCTGAATATCCATGCTCGTTATCGTTTTGATGAAGAAGAAGACTGATGGTTATTACCATTACGGTTCTTTTTTTCATGACTGTTTCAGTGGTTACTTTGAGCCTTGAGCCTTGAGACGCTAAGTGCCTTTTTATTAAAATGTTTGAATAAAATATGTTTTTTGTTGTATGCATGTAATCAAAAGTTCCATAATTAAATGTATTAAGCAGCACATATGATATTAAAGGAATAACGTAATATATCTCACATATACTAGAAATATACTACTATATTTAAGACTTTAGCTCGCTAGTTTTCATTTATTTATATTTTTGAGCTATTTGGTACCTATTTGTTGAAATAGATTGATGGAACTCTTTCGAAAAATACAAGTTATATGTCTTTGAATGATAAAAACAAAACAGAATAATGCTACATTGCATATAAGATAGAAAAACAGAAAAAAAGCCTAGAGTCAAAACATCTTAGAAATATTTTGCACTTTTAAGCGCGCTTAAGAGGTAAATTCCGATTTGTTTACAGCCAATACCTCTTATTTGCGCTGAGACTTAACTAAAAACTTAAATTGTATAAAACATGTAAGCATTTTAACACTGTATTCGGCGAAAAATGCTTCAATTATGGACTTAAAATGATAGTTTATCCAATATATCTGCGTAAACTTGCTAGTTTAGAAGATAAAAAAAAAAACGTGTCTACAGGCAAAATCGCTTATCTGCAGTACCTTTTGAAGAAAAGCCCTATTTTAACCTACTCGGCGCGAGTATAGAGTAAATAACATAGCCCTATCCTATTAAGGGATAAATTATCTACATAGAAACACAGAGACGTTTTTAGTATAACTAGCTTTTATAGGTTTTTAGAGCATGCAAACCTTTAAATGCGTTTTTCTCGAAACTACATTTCATGCAGATAAGCGATTCTGGTTGTAAGGGGACGATTATACTCTAGAGTGCAATCTAACCTTTATTTTTAAATTATTTACCAGCCAGCGAAAACTGTTCGTAATACATATAGTTAAAGTCCACTATCTCGCTATAGAACAGGTATAAAAGGCGTCAACCACGTCCTAAAAACCCACTAGGGCATACAAAACAATAGAGCAAGGTCGTCACTGAAATAAAGACGGAACATTATAAAAAGCACGGGATCACTCTATAAAACAAACTTAACAATACCGTTAGTGAAAATTAGTTCCACCCACTGCCTCCTAGCCTCCTACGAACTTAGCGATACGGCTACATCCCTAACTGTAGCAATTAAGTTTGTGGCATTTTCATAGTGTAAACCAGTTTAGTTTGAGTTGAGGATGGGCAGCAGCGTCCTCCGCGAACTATCGGATATAACTGCGGTCGCCAACCCGCCTGCCAAGCGTGGCGACTAAGGCATTTTCCCCAAGGTACAAGATAAGGGGAGGCCTATGTCCAGCAGTGGACGTCTTTCGGCTGTCATGATGATGATGAAACCAGTTATTAATCATCAAATAACCTGTCTAATTTACACTTACAAAATAAAATCTGCTCTACCCATATGCATTCAATTCCATCCTGTAGTACCTAGGTGGTGCGTTTGAGGGAGCGCAAATTAAACGCTTTGTTTGTAGATTCGATACTGGATTACACTATGGTATAGTAAGCATGTATGTATAGACGCCTCAATCTGGCTGGTCTGACCTCCTACGTTTGCCCTTTCTGCGCGGAACCTTTGGGAATACTGTCTAGTGTTAGTGGCTAAAATAGCGGCATTAAATCCCGACTGCCGTGAAAATAAACTTTAAATAAAAACTAAAAAGAGAAAACCTGGCAAGAGCATGTCTGACCATGCTCAGTATAGGGTTCCGTAGCGTGTAGGGGTCTACAATTTCTGCGGCGGCGTGTAGCATTTACGCTGCGTCTAGTCTAGCGCCACTGGCCCGCCAGCACGATAGGTCGCGACTCTTTGTAGGTCAGTCAGTGCTCCCCATTCTCACCAATCCTGAAGGACAAGTAGTGCTAAGCGACAAGCGAAGCAACGGCACGCGTTCTAGCCGTTTTGGTAATATTTTTGCTGCGGTTTATTAAGGCGGCACTTTATTCGACTTTATTTATTGAACATACGTGCCTACGTGGAATTTGACGTGTTACGCTTTATCGCTTACGGGGATCATTCCACAAATTTCTTAAATACCTACCTACTTACCGTGCCTTGTTCACTCTTCACTAGAGAGAACGGAAAATTCAAATAATACTGTATCCATAGTGTCGTATTTAATCATAATAGCGCTAGAATGTAGAAAAACTAACGCACATGTCACTCATATTATGATAATAATGACTATTAATGACCTATTGTAATTGACATAGGTATTGTAGCAGGCTTGTTACCGTAGGTATAGCCGAATAAACTTATTCATGTACCAGGGTGGAGTGGAAACTTCTAATAATCAATGTGAAATTTCACTATGTTTTCCTTGACAAAAGTATGGGATGTCAACATGACATTACTAGCTCGATTTAGTTTGTTGGACTGTACTCATCCTGTTTTAACATTGGCGCTGGCTGGTACTTCATTTTGCATTTTGATCAGCACCAAAAGATTACTCAATTAGATCTTGGTTGTTTATGTGTAAAATGAAGAAATGCGATACGTATGTTAGCCAAAAATCGCGAAATGAGGTGCCAGCACACGCTCGGAACTATATTTAACGAAATTGTATGTTCTTACCGTAGATGCTTCTCTTTTTCTTTCAGCAACTGCATTTTTTCTTTCTTTTTAAACACTATAGGAAGCGAAACTCCTGTATCGGTCATCTATTTTAATTTAATTCATAAAAAAAAAGGATTAATTTCTTAGGAATTTCTGGCCATACCTAAATTGTATACTTAATTGTGAAAGCAATTTGAGTTTCGCTTCTAAGTTGAAGCAAAGTTGAGCGGAGACTTACAGAATCTGGCTAATCACATTTATTATAGATCATTTTAAGATCTTATAATTTTTGCCCATGCTACTTTTTGATTAAGCTTACCGTTTTCGAAAAAAAAAACCTCAAATTTTGACCTTTGACCCTAAATAACTTTTTTAGCACACATGGGATCAATGGGGACTTTTGACACTATTCCTAATGAGGTACCCAAGGTCTCTACCAAAATTCAGATTTCTCGGAATTTATTAAGTAGTAATTACTTAGTTGAAATCTTGAAATCCAGAGGCCGTATAGTTCAACGCGCGGGCGTTCGCGATAAAATTTACCATCTTTTTCTACCCTCATTCGATATCGTTTGTAAGAAAGAAAGCCACTATGATTCCGAATGTGTTACACAATATTGTCTTAAGTAGATCACAGTTTCACATTACAAGGGGAGAGGGCCAATTCGACTAAATGACTGAATTTGACCACTATTTTTATGACTAAATTGTCCGGATTAAATGTTGTAAGTCGATACTGCGCGTCTCCGCTCTGCTTCAATGGAAGGCCACCCTAATGATTTATTATCCTTAAACTCAACTAACAATGCAACGAAACATGCGTAAATTCGTGGCGTATACGACAATATGAACTTTTAATTGGTCGATACGAAAAATCGCCACGATTTCACGCATCTTCCTTTGCATTAAATTTTCTATGCTATCCGCCTAGCTTTAAGCTCACTCTACAATGCACTGATCAACGCTTCTCTGTGTGTGTGCCGTCCGTAACAGTCGCGCCGGTTTCAGTGCGTATGCCCACGCCGACCCGGCTCCGCGACCTGATCCGGCAGATCCGGGCGGCGAGGACGGCGGCCGAAGAACGGAGCGTCGTCAACAAGGAGTGCGCGTACATTAGGTCTACCTTCAGGGAGGAAGATAGCGTTTGGAGGTAAGGATTGTTAGAACTACTTTTTTTTAAATTCGACTGGATGGCAAACGAGCAAGTGGGTCTCCTGATGGTAAGAGATCACCACCGCCCATTAACATCTGCAACACCAGGGGTGTTGCAGACGCGTTGCCAACCTAGATGCCTAAGATGGGATACCTCACGTGCCAGTAATTTCACCGGCTGTCTTACTCTCCACGCCGAAACACAACAGTGCAAGCACTGCTGCTTCACGGCAGGATTAGCGAGCAAGATGGTGGTAATAATCCGGGCGGACCTTGCACAGGGTCCTACCACCTACTACTACTACTACTACTTTACTACTACTACTACTTTAAATTGAGTGTAGTTCGCTAGATCAACATTCACTAGAACAGACTAGAGGCCATATACAAGACAGGAGACAAATGACAATAACAACGACACAGATGACTGGCTTGGAGATTATTTTGTCTTACCGACCGATCTTTGTGCCGGCTGCGAAATGGAAAAGTACATATTATCAGATTATCACTGTCACCTGGTTACCTTGTTAAAATATTTAAAGTACGTACGTACATGGGTTTTTGTTAAAAGGGGAGCGGGGCAGACGATAAAAACCAAGAATATACCTAAGATACAGGCTGCGCGAACTTAGGTTCGTGAGCATTCCTTCTGGTTAATCAACTTCATTCTTCGAAGGGGGACAGCGACCCCCCCTCTTCCCCCCTATCCGTACCTGGCCCTTGAATATGAGCCTGGTTGTGTTAGAAATTGCGACCACATTCACTAAGTTCGGATAGGATTCCAACTACAGTGTCATAAGTTATAAACTGGACTTAAAATAAATGCCGCAAAAACTGTAATCGCAGCTTCAAGTCAAGACCTATAAATCGATGCAAATGAGTCTTTTCACTCCCAACCGTAACTTATTTATATAGGTCTTATCATGATGCCAGACCACGCGTACAAAAAACTTTTGTATATTTTTCATAAGAAATTAACATAATTTGCATTAGCAAAATGTGTATGTAAAGTACCTAAGCTTCAAGGGCGTTGTAAGTTACCGCATAAAATCCTTGAACGTCCTTTATTGCCAAGCGGGAAGCATAATGGAACCGCAACCTTCGCCTAACAGGCCGGACTTTGAATTTATAAAAGACTAAATACCGGCTCATTTTTAATTCCCGTCTGAACAACGTCCAACCCTTTAAAACAGGTTTTGAGGCCAGCAAATTATACCTAGTTTAGTATTCGCTTCATGATCATTTAGAAATCATGTTACTGTGCTTGCGAGGTCTTACTTTGTGTGTCCGGGAAAAAAGGCACAATTTAGTATTCTCTCGCCGGTTTCTAAACGAAATTATAGCTTCATCATCATCTTTCTCATAACGCTGTAATGTAAGTAAGGTATTCATTCCCTCAAATAGTTTGCAAGGGCGGTCGCCACAAATATCCAGCTATCTCGTTCCGACAGCGACGCCTATCAGACGAAACGACGCATATTGGAACGAAAATCTTTGTCCACCACTAACACATTCTATCTTTTGAATTGGTAAAATAGTTAAACACGATCTTATCCGTTAAAATTTGAATTCGAATGGCCAATCTCTAGTCTCCACTCTCTCCACCAGATGTCGCAACATCGCGAAGCTCCTCTACATCCACATGCTGGGTTACCCGGCGCACTTTGGCCAGCTGGAGTGCCTCAAGCTGATCGCCAGCCCCCGGTTTACGGACAAAAGGGTCGGCTACCTCGGCGCCATGTTGCTACTTGATGAGCGGCAAGACGTGCATCTGCTGATCACCAATTGTTTGAAAAAGTAAGTAGATGTCATTCTCGCTCATTATTTTCATTGGTTACGTTCGGACATTGCGAAGCTCCTCTGTGTCCACCCACATGCCGGGGTATCGGAACTTAACCCAGCTGGAATGTCTGATTGTGAGCCCCCGGTTTATGGACCAAAGAGTACTTGCTACCTTGGCGCCATGTTGCTACCAGAGGAACAGCAAAACGTGAATCCGATCACGGTCTGTTTGAAGAGAATGGACTTATTTGATGGACAGATTAGACATACCGAGTATACATACTATACTATTATACATACTACAAGATAATCCATATCGTAAATACGCGCGGTCTGGCGCTCGGCTACATAAAAATGTTTTCAATTTCCTGTGGTTTCTTGAGACGGTTGTTCGATAGGATGGACGCTGACGCTATAAACCGCCAATGATTCTTTTGTAAAGACCCTTCTTCGTTTATTAAATTTGTAAACCCACAAAAGAAATAAAAAAAGCAAGTATAGGAAATGTACTAAATATTCTATTAGATCTTTAATAAGCAGCCCTCGACTTGGCAATAAAAGCAATGTTTACTTACCTTTAAGTTGCTCGGTCCCCGACCGATATCCCTATTAAGTCGCCGGCCGTCCTGGCCGTCTGCAAATAAACCTGTCCACCCTATTTGTAATTTCCTCCCTTTATTTTCAATTTCGTCGACAGTATCGTAGTAATTGCGGAAAAATTTAATGTGAATTAGGGAAAGAATTGTACGAGCTTTAATTTACTTTGCTGGGGATTACCCGGTCTATGACTGAAGTCGTATGAGTGTTGTAATCTATGCCACTGGAGCACCTCCCTCGTAGTGATAGAGGAAGTTTCAATGAGTTGTATGTTGTATTGGACAACGTTATTTATTTTGCTTATAAATAAGTGGCTTGGTTAGAGTTAGAGACGTCTGGTAGAAAAATTATCCAATTAGATAAAACCTGATTTATGTCTATCGCGTACGTGTTTGCGGTCTGCTTTGCGTTATCTTTAACGACAATCCAATACCTATTGTCATCTCGTCTATAACCTACATATTATGTACTTATTACATGCCCATTTTGTCCAAGTTGGTAATATCCCATTAAAATCTGTAATAAGTCTACTTACATTCAGCTTACACCTAATCAAATCACCGTCAACTTATTGCGCGTTATTTTAATGACACGCGTAATATAAACATAAACTTTACTCTAGATTTACAAAGCTTGTATAGCTACGGACAAAGCGGACAGGTTTACAACAAAAAACGCATTGTATAAGAGACATTGAATAGCGAGCCTGACCGTCCAAAGGTGAATGGGCTATTTAGCATCATGCGGCAAACACTCGGTCTACTGCAGTGTTGAATCATCACTAACTTTCCCATTACACTGAGTATTAAAGACTGTTTTTTTCTTTATATGTATTCTGTAAGACTTATGCATAGTTTTACCTACTACTAAGTTCAGTTTCGGTATAAGTCTTGAAGAAAGACGGTAATGTACTTAACGTACATTGAGGAAATTTTATCTAGCTAAAGGCAGTTATTATCAGTAACATAAAATGACTAATTAATGACAAACAAGGAAGACGTTCAATTTGTTGAGGAAGGTATTCACTTGAAATACACGTCTTGACAAGAGATCAGCATTAGTCATGTATACCAACTAGGTAGATAAGTAGCGAGAACTATTTTTATAAAACGGTAAAACAGAGTTTGCAGAAACAAATGTCTTTGAACTTACGATATTTCAGAAAGTTGGTTTTGTTTTTCTAAAACCGTTCGCTGTAACCAACCTATATGTATGTAACAAACCCTTTTTAGATCGCGGTGGACCCGTTTGATATAAGTAAATGGCATGTTATTAGACGCTGGCAACCGAATCGGTGTTATTTAATTAAACTCCACAAAGGCACACACTCGGAGTGTTGTGCGGGCGACAGCTGAAATTTGGCTTAATGTTAAATAAAATAGCTTTTCCGATTGCTGAATGATATTGCGAAACGTGAGAACGCGAAGTTTGCGGTTTTTCTCACTTTTATATTTATAACAATGGAGGGAGGGACGAATCAATTTGCTTGAAGTGACGGACTAATTTATAATTTTTGAATACAATGTTGCTTTTGATAATTTGCCTCTATACAATTAGGCTATTGTTAGGTGGTATAATCCTCAATAATATATATTTAATACTAACTAGCTTTTACCCTCGCCTTCTAGCTCTAGCTTATGAACGAATTACTAATAAAATGTACCTTTAACAAAACCTTAGGCCTAATTATCTACCGCAGTAAAAAAAACGGCCAAGAGCGTGTCGGACACGCCCAAATAGGGTTCCGTAGCCATTACGAAAAAAAATAAGTAATATTTTTCTAAGGATTTCGTATTTTATACGGTATCTTCCAAGTTGAGGTATATTTTATACCTTAGGCTGCTATTTACTCTTAAACTACTAATAATTCTCAAGCAAACTTAACCGTTATAGTTTTCCTTGAAAGTTTGATATACTTAGTCCCATTCTGAATTTTTTCAAATTTTTCCACCCACCGGTTTAGACTTTAGAGGAGGGGGGGGGGGGGGAGACGCTCGATTTTAATGACAATTTGTACTTTAAAGTTGAATATTTTGCAAACATATCACTGAATCGAAAAATCGTTTTAGCAACCCCCTAATGATTTAAAAGACCTATCCAACGATACCCCACACTACAAGGTTGGATGAGAAAAAAAAATCACCCCCACTACGTCTATGGGAGGTACACTAAAACAATTTTTTTTTTGAAATTTTTATTGTACCATTTTGTCGGCATAGTTTACATACATATTCGTGCAAAATTACAGCTTTCTAGCATTGATAGTCCCTGAGCAAAGCCGCGGACGGACGGACAGACAGACAGACAGACATTGGCCATTTTTGCCAGTTTGGCTCCGGAACCCTAAAAAAGCTTGATTGATTGTTTGTACTTAAAAATAAGTTCGGTGGCTCGTGCCGTTTAAATAAGTTACTTAGCTCGATGAATCGGAGCAGTATAGCGAACCGTGACCGATCGTGTGCCGGCACGCGAAGATAGTAATTTCTGAGTAATTGCCTTTATTATCGAACGAAACTGTCAATTTTTAAGGTTCTGTAGCCAAAACAGCAAAAACGGAACCATTTCTTTCGCCATCTCATGTCTGTCCCTACAGTGCATTGCATATGTTGAACGAATACCTACTCCAAAACGAGCCAGTTGAAGCAGTTGTGTTGACAATGTTGTCATTGACACGTCACTTCATTACACATGAGCGATCGTGAAATGAATTGGCTGCTGCTTCATAACTAATAAATTACAATAGGTTTCAGCTCTATGAATACAAATTTAAATTGTCTGCGCATGGTCGGCTCAGGTATTTTATTCTATCCACCCTAGGGATTTAAGGTATGCATGACAATAAACCGGAAAACGAGGTTGGGTTGAATCGTTTTTCATTTTGGTTAGGTACAGTCGAGGAAACTAAATCGCGTACCAGGAATCAAATCTTTTCATAATCAATTTCGCTATAATCCATATCCATACTAATATTATAAATGTGAGAGTGTGTGTGTTTGTATATTTATTTGTATATTTTTTATTATTGTTATTAATTTTTGTGAATTTATTTTGACATTTAATTAGAGTATTAATATTATTATTATTATAATGTTCTGTTTGTACACCTGAAAAGGTAGAGAATTGGTGTATCTAATTTATAAAATTGTTATCTGTACCAACAATGTAACCCAATCCTCACAAACAATAAAATAGTTTGAATCAATTAAATAATTTGTATGTTTGTCCGAGTGATTTTTGGCATATAGTTTATGGGTCAGAGAGACTTTTTATCTAGGAGAAATGCACAGTTTCCGAGGGAATAGCGCGTGATAACCGAATTCCACGCGGGCGAAGCCGCGGGCAAAATCTAGTTTATCTAACAAATGTATAGGATATCAACGTGACATTAGTAGCACAAAGGTTCCACCTGGTACGTGATTCAGTTTCCTTGACTGTACCTACATCAAGCCCATGGATATTATTGGTAACCGATTTGATATAAGAAACACAGCCTTTTATATAAGTTCGTTTAAAATAAAGTTTTTTTTTTTTTTTTTTAGTTCACGCCACTTGAAAGTCTTGGAACACTGAAACGATACGCGGCGCGTTTACATAAATTACCTGATAAAAGGTCTAGCGAATACTTGGCTTGCCTCGTAATTTACAAGCTAATTAACTTACATGTTGTTACGAACTCCTTGTATTCATGTCTTGTAAATAAAGCACATTACCTCTAGATTATATTGACTTTAGTTTTGGAACAAAAATAAGGCAAAAAATCTTCGTTTATTTTTCGTACTCGAATGAACTTTACAGATCATAATAAATCTGAATATATTGGAGATATCAACGAATCAAATGACAGCCAACACTGTTATCTGATAAACTGGATCGATTGCGCTGTTATGGTTCGTGACTGTAAAATGCCTCATTATTTAGATTTTTTTTTATTTTCGAACTTAAAAAGTGAGAACTTAATATGTAGATCTATAAACGTGACATAAAATAATTACTTCCGTAGTTTGAAAACTGTTATCTATCATATAGCGCTTATATCCTACGTTTTTTTAGTCTGTATATAATTATACGCGTATTTAAGAATGTTAGATTATATATTCGTATATGCTTGGCCACCAAGGTAGGTCATCGCCCTTGTTTTCGGGATCAATATTTTGCCTCGGCCGAACGAAACCGGTAAGTGTATATAGATTTATTTATTTGTTTATAGATTGATTTACTACCAGAATTCTTTGAGGTATGGGTAATTTCCAAAGAAAATAACTCAAGGGAATAATACTATTGTGTACCTCTGAAGTGGATTAGAGAAGAAAATAGGACAGTATCTGATATGATACGCTTGAGACTGTCTGGCATTACGTATTTACTATTGATCCTTGACTGTATTTCTCAAGGTGGCAGATTTTATTTCAGTTTTTGTTGACCTAGTTAAAGAGAAAAAATGTTACGTCATTTGTTCTCATTTTGATGACAGCATTAAATCGATTATTAATTACGAAGCCAATAGTTAACAATGTAAAAGGAATTGTAATAAGTGTCAAGCTAAATTTTAACGCACGTAAAGACGTAATTCAATAAACTTATTTTATGACATATCGCTTGTAGTGTGGAATTACGATTCTTATGATTGATCAACACTAACGCTAAGTCAGTATCTTGATAAGAATACACCATGAATTAGGTACTAACTTCGTCTAATCGGCCAAGTTTTATGACCCGGCCGTAATAATTCTTTCGAAGCCTAACATAACTTCAAACTTAGACAATGTATTAAACTTATAAAATTAGCTAACTGTGGCTATCGACTTCGTCTGCGTAACTATTCGTTTAGGTAACTATTGATGCCGCAAGGAGATACCGTGTGCAATGGAGGACGACGACCTATGTCTTATTCCAAGATTTTTTAACAATTTAGAGGATACTACCATTTTATAGATTCAGTTTTCATGCGATGTCTTGAGAGATGCCGTTAACAATTGCACCGTAAAACCATGGCCGTTAAGTACAGTCGATTACCTAGCATACGTATATTAGTACTTATGAAAAAGTGGATACTTAAGCTAGAGAACCGATTGTATATTTAAATGAAATTGTAAGGAGAATCTTCGTCGTCTAAGATAAATCAAACATCGCACAAACTGATCCTTCCCCTTTTGCCCCCAGCGATCTCAACAGCAACACCCAATTCGTGGTGGGCCTAGCGCTATGCACCCTCGGTGCTATCGCCTCCCCCGAAATGGCGCGCGACCTGGCCTCCGAGGTGGAGAGACTGATCAAGTCTCCCAACGCCTACATAAAGAAGAAGGCGGCGCTGTGTGCCTTCCGCATCATAAGGAGAGTCCCGGATCTCATGGAGATGTTTCTGCCGGCGACTAGAAGTCTGCTCACTGAGAAGAATCATGGTAAGTGCGATTATTCCACGACTACGCCAAAGGTTGTATTGTCTAACGTGTAGGACACAAGCGGTTGAGTTCACCGTCTCTTTCTACCCTCGTTCCATACTGTTTGGTAGAATGAAGCGATTGTGATTCTGAGTTAGATAATATAGCCTCTGGACTGAGACTTGCTGGCTTGACTGCATAAGGTTTAAAGCACGGGTTCCGTTACAGCTTATTTTTAAAATCGCATTTAATTCTGTGTAGGTATTGCCGTTAGCCGCTCGGATTAAAGTTTTGATGCATCGGCATCTCATGGGAAATATCAAATGCAGTTTCGTACACAAGTGCCGAGAAACTCAGAGGTGTCAAACCACTACGGTACCCACTTCAAAAGTTTTGATGAATTATGAAAATTTATTAGGGTGATAATTTTAAATTTTCGTCGTAAATGAAGCGTTTCTATTGGTTCATGAAAAACACATTTCTCGCAACAACATTCCACGCACATCTCTGGTGGAATGGACCCTAAAGCTGCACGGTGTTTATATTACTCTTAACACTTGAGACTTGTTTATCTTGTTACGTATTCTGTGTCTGCTTTACTGAACAGGACAATCCGATATGCTGCCTGTCCATCGAAATTCGGTCAAGCGTGACTTTTATCGGAAACAAAATATAGTGTCTGGTGACTTGTCAAACATTTAGGGTGACGGGCACCAATCATGGACATGTTAAGCACAGTAGTATCCAGTAATGGACAGCAAGGATTCAATACCTTATTATTATAGCTCACCATTCATGAACTTTACCAATTATGGTATCAGTTATCTGCACATAAGTGTTATTAGTTTTAGAAAAAGTAGCGTCCGTTTCTTAATATTGGGTTAGCGGAAAAAATATTCCATTATTGGTCCCTGTCCATGACTGGTGCCCTCACCCTAAGGCTACTGAACTTCGCGTGCAAGGGAGTGTATTATTGTCGTTGCTTTAAAAAGTGTATATGTTAAAATCTTTGTCCGTTCATTACCTAAAGTAGTATGTATATATTATTATGTAAACCGGTGGACGTTAGTGGCGAGTTGTCGTTAATTGTGGCGTTCTAAGGGCCTTTGTTCAGCAGCGAACGTCTTCTAGCTGATGATGGTTATGTAAACTCTTGATTGTACTAAAATAAATAAACACAATCGACAAATATGTTGACATACCTGAAATAGAAATAGAAGTATTTATTGCATAAACTAGGAGTGTACAAAAAAGTCGAGGTAGCTTCAATTTATTTCAATTTATATTTATCAAAATGGCTAATCATCACAGCCAAAAAATAACACAGTCTATTAAAGAATTAACCTCAATACCTCTTTATAATTTATAGTAATTAATAACGATAACTCTATTTCGAGAGCGTATAAAAATACTTAAAATTGCGAATTAACCAAAGTTTGGTATCAAAGGGTTCAAAGCGGGGTCTATTTCGTAATTCAATTTACTTTCCGCCCTTAAAGTCTCTTTATTCAATCGTTTCGGCAAATAAATTCTGAAACAGAAAAGATTAGGTAAGTACGCACGAAAAACTTCGCAAAAAAATCACGAAAAGTAACTGGCTTCTATTAAAATAACGTTTTGATTTTGTTTCGTCAATATAAGACTGTTTCACCACACTTTGATAAGTTCCTGATTTTTTATGTGACAAATATCTGTGGTGTTCCATCTGTCTTTCAATTCGAATAATCAGACAACGGCACCACAGTATCTGTCACATAAAATATTAGCAACGTATTAAATCCGTGTCTGCTCCGCTCAAAAGACCTGTCTATCAAAAACAATATGCTGGCCGATAAGAATTAACCAAAATACAAGTTTCTCCATTTTGCTTGGATCATCATACAATTAAGGCTCAAATATACTGGTTATCATTTTCATTAATCATTGTGTCAACAGGTGTCCTTATCACGGGTGTGACGCTCATCACAGAGATGTGTGAAAATAGTCCTGACACTCTCAATCACTTCAAAAAGGTAAGATGCAAAATATTTGTAGCATATTGTACCCTACGATCAACGTGTAGAGTCCACTCAGACCTTAGTCACTTGTGTCGTACCCTTCGGAATTTTAGTAAAGTATATCGCAATGTATCAAATGTATTCACGTCGTTTCACAGTCTACTGGGTTTAACTATCAACAAAGTGTGTCCAGTCTACATAGACAAAAATGAGTGGAAGGATAAATTACTTCTTAATTGCCGACAGAAATGTGCTAAAAAAGAAAGCCAAGCTTCTATTTTCATAAAACATTCACAGATATAGCATTTTATGTGTATTTTATTTTCGCTGGTTGACGTCTATATCCCGTGCGAAGAGTAACGACACTTAATGTTGTAGATTTTAAAATACCACATGAATTGATAATATACGACTCAGCATAAACTCTCTGCAATCATATTTTTTACCTATCAAGAGGTTTAAACTCGTTACTAGACTTAGTTAATACGGTCGTTAAACCGATGGATGTAGTTCGACAAGTTTTTGCTTGCTTTGAAATCGAGAGAGCACAATTGCTCAATACGGTCTGTTATCCAGTACTTGACTGTGTTTATTTTCTGTCATATTGTTTCGTGGGCTGGAATGAAATAAATTACGGTTAGACTTCTGTTCTATCACAAAATGTCGGTGCTGTGTTCACGAAATATAAAAAGTAAATTACTTAGGAATTGGTGACTTAAGTATGTGTGTACAATTTTAAAACAGCGTCGCTATTTTAAGTAGGATTTAAGCAGTTACCTACTGGTATTATAAATTTATAAAGTGTCAAAAATACCCAGGTATGATATAGCTAGGTATGTTCGTCTAGCATCCATCGCTGTAAATAGACGCAGCAGTCTTATCTATGAAAAGGTATGTACACAACAATGCGTCCCTCAACGCTCGCCTTATCAACAAATAAAAATGATTTCACTTCGCCATCTACTTTTATATATCGAAGGATCGTATTTCTAGTGTTTCATCATTATTTTTGAATCATGCGGTTGACCGAGCGAAACGCAAATCGGCCGGTTCAATTTATTTTTTGTCACCGATTGTATCTTCAACAACTTCTTATCTGGTTTTTCTTGACATTTTATTTATTTAATAATGAAAAACAGGACTAAAAATTCTGAGGAGCAATGTTCTCGAAGCTTAACATTTTCATTAAATTTCGAGAGATTTTCTTTGATGTCTAGGTCGCATTAAAAACTACAAATAAGGCTCGAGGGGAGCAATCATTCCTAAAATATAAACTTTATTTCAAACTAAATGCCTTACTTTTACCTATATCTATTGGAATTGCCACGCAAAATGAACACTTAGTGGACATCTATTTTTTACAGTTTTTGCTGATTAGGTTGTATTATGGTAACCTAAATCTTAAAATGAAACTTCTCTATATAGTTGTAAACTAAAAAGCACTTTTATGTAGACGAGTTAAAAAAAGTCTGTCTAAGCGGATCGGTCAAGTTCGCCACTCGTGGAATTCGGGTAAACGTGCCTGTAATACGCTCGAAGGGCGGTTTATTGTGCTCGAGTGCTTGCCAACTCGAGCCTTCCTTCGAGTACAGTTTGATTAAAACTCCCTTAAGTTGTTTGCGAAAGTTATTTGGTGCTCGATTTACCCTGTTGCATATTTTTATCGTAACAATATTGAAGGAGGAAACGAAATATTTTTCAGGGCTAGAGTGGTTTGTGTACTGTCAATAAAACATTTTTAACATCGCCAGTCAGTTTCAAAACACAGTCAACATTTTCAAAAGCTTTTTGGACCTTTAGACCTTAAACAAGATTTTTAAAGCATAATTCTGCGAGTCAACAGAGCCTAGTTTAATTAAAACTCGTTTTACCGTTACGCATCGGATGTACGAATTAATGTAAATTAGGTTCTTATCTTGTTTTAATTAAATATCTTTAAAGGAAAAATATGTTTCGAGCTAGTTTTTTAGATTTAGGGGCTGTTTTACCATCCATTGATTATTGTTAACTGGCGGTTAGGTGTGATGCCGTCTCTATTTGTTTTGTTCGAATAGACGGAGACGGCATCACATTTAACCGTCGGTTAACGCTAATCAATGGATGGTGAAACAGCCCCTTAGTGACACAATTTACACTCATTCATTATACAGGATGCACACATTTGTCTTGTCAAAATGTTTGTTTAGTCTGTAGGAAGTGATAAAGATCTGACACTAATTGATACGTTTGTGTTGTCCCGTAGGAGAGCGGACAGCGCGAGGTAATCTCACGATGATCCTTGCACTACGACGTGATGTAGTCTGATGACTTCATGATTCCATGATGCTATTGAACCAAATGTTAGCTTATAAAATGTTTATTAACTTTGCTCGAGTGCGGATGTCTGGTCCGAAACACTTCTTTAATATGATCCCCAGATATGTACATCATACTTATGTTGTTTTTGCCATCGAGTGGATATGGTGGCGATTAGTAAAGCTTGCATAGATAAATTTAAAAATAAATTAGAATTCTCGTTGCCAAACGACTTAGCCTTAGCAGTCTGTTTTATTTTTGAATTTGAAATGGCAATCATAACTTCACCAGACTATACCATGGGTATAAGCATGAATGTCTTGTGTTGGATTGGATAATTGATAAATCATATCTATAACGTATTTGTGTATTTTATTCAGAAGCATCGAGAAAGTCTTACAGATTGTAAAATAGACGAATTTGTTATTTGAAGTTAGATATTAATAGATTGACCTGTCAGGCTTTCTCAAATTACGGGGTTGTTTTCGACAAATCAAATGAATACATTTGAGTAGTTTTAGTATATTTAAGTACGCAATGCACACTATGTGCAATTTTAAGGATATTTCAATAGAGCATTTCCAAAAACTTCTGACTATCTTAATCCACTTGTACTAACTTTCATCATTTGAGTATTGTTTGTTTGTGACACGTTTTTGTCACATAGTTTAGCATCAGCACCCATCATCGTGACTAATTGTCAAGGGACGTGGAGCATTTATATCTTTTTTTTCTTAAATTTGATAGTTTTTGAAGCCCTGTAAGACAAATATAATTTCGCTGTTGTAAGGTGTTCTCTGTAATTTGCCTCGTTATGTAAAATTGTCGTTTGAAAGTATTTAAAGTTTCTTTTCATTCAGTATTTAGAAAGTATGTAAGACGCATACATAATTGGCTGTATTTTTTTCCTTTTCGCTTCGTTATATTTATTCTGTGTGCATTGGGCGAGTACCAGTTGGTGTGAGTGTGTGCTAACGTTGTTGTTTGCCTGTAGATCGTCCCGAATCTGGTGCGGATACTGAAGAACCTTATACTTGCGGGTTATTCGCCCGAGCATGACGTCAGCGGTGTTTCCGACCCGTTCCTTCAGGTAGTAAAGTTAGCTTAATTAAGTTGATGTAATTATTATCTTTACTTTGACCAAGTAAAGGCCCGACACTTTGGTGCTGGTTGATAAAAATAGTTTCATTTAAAATACAATACAATACAATTACCCTTTATTGTAGGTACACCAGAAATAGCAAGCGATACAGAACACGGGTACACAGAGAAAATAAATATGTAAAGAAATATATGGGGTTAACAATGGTTCCTTTTGTCGCTGGCATCATTTATTACGTGATTATTGGAACTGTTAGTTTTGAAGAATATTATTAGCAGTAGTTGCAGTATATGGGTGTTAAAAAATATCAATAAACGGGTGATTTAGCACAATGAGTCCATTCAGAAAATTCAACAGTTGTTTTGGAAAATTATCTACGGTTTAGGAAAACATTTCTGTAACTTTCTCTGGGCTATAAAGAAAGAAGCCTCATCTGAAATTTTCATGATTTCAGATTTTTACACACATGTCACAAATTCATAAAACAGAACAAATTTATTACTTTTGTCAGTCAAATAATTTGTGTCATACACTAGTTCCATTATTACAACTTCTTATGAATATTATTTGTAAGAAATCTGGTTTTTTATTAGCCTGTGGTATTGCCCCAATGCTGGGCAAAGGCCTCTGATAATTTTATTTGTTAATTTATGACCGCAGGTGAAAATCCTCCGTCTCCTCCGGATACTGGGCAAGAACGACGCGGAAGCGTCCGAAGCAATGAACGACATCCTCGCCCAAGTCGCCACCAACACGGAGACCAGCAAAAACGTCGGCAACACCATCCTCTACGAAACGGTCCTGTCCATCATGGACATCAAGTCTGAGAGCAGTCTGAGAGTACTCGCCGTTAACATCTTAGGAAGATTCTTGCTGAATAACGACAAGAATATTAGATACGTTGCACTCAATACTTTGTTGAGGACGGTGCATGTGGATACTTCGGCTGTGCAGAGGCATCGGACGACCATCTTGGAATGTTTGAAGGTAGAATACTTTTTAAGAATGTCTTGATATTTTATTAAGTTATTAGGTGCTGATAGTCCCAGATGACAATTCTTATACATAGATGTTTATAGTTAAATATTTTCCAGGGTATCTCGCATCCTCGGTCTAGTCGGTCTTATCTAAAGTGTCTACGGCGTCTTAGCTTCAACAAAACAAAGAACTTTGACCCACTTCCACTAATCAATCGACTTAAAATTCGACTGACAAACTGTCAGCAAAAAAAAATAGTACCTATCTAAAGTAAGAAATCATGTGTGAGTAATAACGTTTGAAATTTACCGCTAGTTTTACGACGACTGAAAACATCGTGAGGAAATCAGCACAAATCTGCGAAGCAACTTAATGGTATGTGTGAAGTTCCCAATCCGCACTGGGTCTGCGTGGGAACTAGGCCCCAAGCCTCTCATTCTGAGGAGGCCTGTGCCCAGTCGTGGGACGTATATAGGCTGGTATGATGATGATGATTAAAGGTAATGTTTTTAACAGAAACTTAATACCCCTTCAGGATCCAGACGTGTCGATCCGACGGAGAGCGATGGAGCTATCGTTCGCCTTGGTGAACGGCCAGAACATCCGCAGCATGATGAAGGAGCTGCTCGCGTTCCTGGAGCGCGCGGAGCCCGAGTTCAAGGCCACGTGCTCCTCCGCCATGCTGCACCACGCAGAGCGGCACGCGCCCACCAACAAGTGGCATCTGGACACGCTCTTCAAGGTGTTCCTCAAGGTAAGTGGCACTGTTCAAGCTCTGGAGTTCTTCTGTAATACTACACCACGCGGAACTGGGCACGCCCAACAACTAATGGTATCTGGACACGCACTTCAAGGTCTTCCTCAAGGTAAGTGGGGACTGAGGGATGGTGGTCTACTGGAGGGTAGACCCCAAGTTCTAGCTGTAGTGCTCCAAAACGCGCTAGCCCGACTAAACTATTTAGTCGATGCAAAAAGTTGTATTTATGCACTAGCTTAAGGCAGGCACCGGAATTCCGAGACAGAACAACGTAACTTAGCCGTGTTAGACAATTCGAAGGTTCCACTTTGACCAAGGAAGGTGTCTACGGTCTGACGATGAAAAGTTCACGCAGGTTTACCATATGATTTATCATTGTAGCGCGTTTATTTTTTACAAGCTTTTATTTAGTTTCACCTGTCCCATTGTCTGTCTGTAATCAAATCTTGCAAGTAAAATTCGACCAACTTCCAGTAGTTGGATTGACTTGAAATTTGGTATACTTATGTAAATTGCGTGACAATACAACAATTTGATAGTGACATCCTGGTAGTCCGACCAACGTTAATGGCAACGACTTGAAATTTGGTATGCAAATGTAGTTTAGGTGACAATGCAAGTACAGTTAACAATATTTACAGTCAGCAAAAAAAGCTTGTATTAAAAATGAAATTTTTACGAAAAACTTATTTAAACTACAATCATGTTCTATCACGTTTCAGGCGGGCAATTACCTCCGGGACGACACAGTGTCAAGCACGATCCAGATAATATCGAGCTCGCCCACGGAGCGGCAGGCTTACGCAGCCATGCGGCTCTGGAGCTCGCTGGAGCGTGCCGCCATCAATGGCGATGCGTCAGAGAAACAACCCCTCGTGCAGGTATACTGAACTTGCAAACAGATGATAATGATGAAGTAATTATTAACTTCATCATTATCATCTCATGCTGGACACACGCCTCCTCCAAATGAGAGGGCTCGGGCTCTAGTACTCACGCGGGTCTGATGCGGATTGGGAACCGTACGTCCTAGCTGTTGCCTACGACTCCGACGAATTCGTTTATCGCTATCCCGCGGGAACTATAAAGTTTTCTCAGGATTACAAACTATGTCCATATCAAATTCCAGCGGGGTAATCGTAAAGAGGTAACAGACAGACACTAGAGTTACTTTCGCATTTGTAATATTATCCTTAATTATTAAAGTTACATACTATATTCACTTCTTGATATGTAATTTTAGGTGGCGACGTGGACGGTGGGCGAATATGGCGACCTTTTAGTATCGGAGGCCAGCAACGCCATCTCTATGGTAGATGACGATGGTGTAGGTAAGTCAGCAAAAATTATACCGTTTCCGATAAAATTACGTTATAAATACTTCAGCCTTTTTAGTAATACTGTGTGAAAATTTTTTGTATGTGTAAACTGGGCCGTAAGAGCATACCTTTTGCTACCTTTAACTATCTTTTGTATTTTTTAATGAAGAATTTTTTGGACTATAACCCTTAAAAAGGTAGAGGCGATTTACCGACCACATGAATTGCTATCGCTTTGGAAATTCAACCTTATTGCTTTTCTATAACGTCACAATATCCCTTCTAAATGTTGAAAATACGACTAGCTTTAAAAATATACTTTATCAGATATGTATTCGATAGCTGCTTTGGATTATGTGGTAGTATGTTCCAATAAATGGAGCCTTATTAAGAGTTAAGGTAACGACGAGGTTTGCATCATGAACTTCTTTCAATTTTGCCTAAACACCTGGACCCTTATTGCAGATGACTTCGAGCGCCCTCGCGAAGAGTACGTGATCGACATTTACCAGAAGCTGCTGTGGTCGACGCAGCTCTCCATCACGACTAAAGAGTTCCTGCTGCTCTCGCTCGCTAAACTCTCCACGAGATTTACCTCCCAACCCAGTCAGGAGTAAGTGAGGGTCGCTCAAAGGGCAATAGAGTCTTAGTCCACAACCACCGGGCGAGGTTGTGGTCAAATGCAAGCCTATTTTGAATAACAAAAGAACTTGATTAGCGCTCGTATGTCATAAGTTCCACTGCTGGGCGCAGTCTCGTCTTATGTACCGATTGAGACGGCTGAATGTGAAGTAGAACTCATTACTTTTATTTCACCAAAATTAAATTTCATAAATTTCGCACAGAATCTTGTTAAAAACTTGAAGGTGACCCGAGTACTATATAGATATTTTCGTTTTTGATTGTACAAACAAGTTAATGTTCCATATTTTAAAACGACTTGCGTTCAATGTCAGTTCTGTACACCACTACATGCCTATAAGACGGGCCTTCATTTTTTTACCAATGTCTTTGCTGAGTGTCCGGTTCTTGTTGCAGGAAAATGCGTGTGATCATCGACACGTTCGGTTCCCACATCCACGTCGAGCTGCAGCAGAGAGGAGTGGAACTTTCCCAGCTGTACAGGTATTAAAGACCAACGTTTAATATTTCAGCTAACTAATATTTAAAAGAAAGGTTTATTTTGGCTCCATAAGTACCACTTAAAACTAAGACTAAAACTAGCACTAAAACTATGTTACTTGGTGACACGGCAGGATACCAAAAAGGGTCTCCACTCAGCATGTGTTGCCGCACATTATGTGCAGTAATGCTGGTTTTCTGTGGAGCCCAATTTAGTAAATTGAAAAACTTTTTGTGTGTGAGGGCTATTGTATGTCTGTGTCTGTGTGGATGTGTGTGTGCGTGTGTGTGCGCGCATTGTGGATTGATCGTAATGGGTTATATGGGTATAGATTATGGAGGCGACTGAAAAACAGTGTCTGTCTGCCAAGAGACTTTGTTCTGCAAGGCAGGCGAAGGCATCAGCTGAGTCGCTTTCCCTTTTAGTAGTTTATACTTTTAATTGATTGTATTATTTGTGATGAATAACTTATAAACAAAATATTGAATAATCTCCTTTTTTATCTCCCGAGTCACTCTGTATATTATCAGTATAGGTTTTCATAATCTTTTTATTTCCATTTGTGCCCAAATTCCTTTGATCCTGTTATCCTGGGAGATGACAGATTAATTTATTTTTATAATCTTCTATATAAATAAAAATAAAAATGAATCGTAAAATGTGTTGCTAAACTCAAAACTCGGGAACGACTGGTCCGATTTCGCTAATTCTTTTTTGTGTTTGCTATTGTCAGAAGGTTCTTATAAGAGAAGATTCAGAAAATAAAATAAAAAACTACACCGGGGGCGAAGCCGCGGGCACCAGCTAGTAATATTATACAATATGACAAATTGAGGAGTTGTCAAATACCGTTATCAAAGCTTTTACGACACGTGTAATCTTCCTCAGGCAATACGCGCACCTCCGGCCGGCGCTGCTGGAGCGCATGCCGCCGATGGAGGCGCCGGCCGGCCGCGCGCGCGACGACGCCGAGCCCGAGCCCGAGCCGCGCCCCGAGCCCCCACCCCCACCTCCAACGACCACCAGGTGACACGCTGGCTGGATGACGCGCTTGATGCATACACTTGGAAACATACTAAGACGCGACGCCAAGTGACGTGTCGACACCCGATACGTATCGTGCATACACTATGTAATGCTACAACACGCTAGTATCATTGCAGAACACACATAATCGTACTGACACGCGTCGGATGGCGCGTGGCATTGAGTTTTATTAGTGTGTTTCTTTACGCTTCTCTTGGAACTTTTACCACAAATGTTACAAGTGCTACAATCCCACATAGTTGTCACTTTATTGTGTGCGTAAGGTAACAATTATGTTGATTTGTAGCACTTGTAATTTTTGTGGTACAGGGGCCTGGTTTAATACCTACTTACAAGGAGATAAAAGGGGACAATAATGAGATTATTTAGATTATACATTATGTTAGGTGTGTATTTCCTTCCACAATCGATGTCGCCAGTTTTTAGCCTCTCCCGCTGTCGGAGAGTGAATCCATTTTTCTTTTATCGAAATCTTCGTTACGGACTGGGCTGGGAATACTAAAATATGGCGTTTTATCGTGAAACAGGCCGTAAATGTCAATTCAATGACTAGCAGTCAATGATTCGACTTACAAGATATAAAAACAACTTAAACTAACGAATCGTTTGTTCCCAGGACGCGTTGCTGGACTTGATCATAGGGTCGGATGAGCCGCTCACCAACGGGGACGCGGCGCCGCGCGCGCCGCCCGCGCCCGCCAGTAACAACAACAATGTACGACACACACCTGCTTACCTATATAATAATAAAGCCGAGTTTAGCCTCGCAATAAAACCATAATAAACCAACGTGTTTGTAGTGGTCAATCGAACGCCGCAATGTAATGCAACTTGCACGATTTTTCTTGCAAGTCTAAACTCGGCTTAATACTCGCGGCATCGGCAAACATACTGGATAGCTAGTGGATAGAAAACTACAAAACTTGGGGTCAAAGTAACAAACTACAACACAATTGCGTGAAAAAGACCATTGTTTGTTCTTGTCTGTTTGATTAACCCTGTTCCAGGCCCGGCAATATAGATCGCTACTATAAAATTAATCATACGACTTCAATGAGGGCTAAAAGACAGGCGAAATATCGATAGAGTCACGGTCTTGCTTGCCATTGGTTCATTTAGTTATAAGCAAATTGCAAGCAAGACCGTGACGTCGAAAAACCTCACGATACTAACGCCATCTAGCGATATTTCGTCTGTCTTTTCTTTCCCTCATTGATTTTGTAGCGTATTGTGATTTTAGCACGGTCGAATATTTGTGTACACTTATATCGGTATATATATATTTTTTATCTCAAAATAGATATTTTTTCTGAGTGCACTTTATGACCATTACATCAAGGTTCAATTTTGTTGGCGTATTGATTTGAGATACGCTAAGGAGATAAGAGATTTATTCAAAGTGCACTGTGACTGAAATAGGGTTATAATCCGTTGACTAGGGTAATCGTAGTATCAGCTTTGCTTAGTTTGGAAGTGAGTGAAATGGTGTAAAATGACTCTGGTATTTATTTATTTACTAACTAACTTACTAAAGAAAGATGATAGTGTTGTGTTGCTCTGCCAATGCACTAATGCG
>NC_133476.1:18826640-18868832 GCF_025370935.1 Choristoneura fumiferana | reverse complement strand
TCACCTGGAGGAAAGATGCAAAGAAAGTGAGTCATTGACATTGTGATTGTGAGCGTATGCCTGCGTGGTTAGTGTTACTTAGCGGGTTTGGTCGCATTAGCACTAGAGGACGTCGCCCCCAGTAATGTTAACCGTTATGGGTGATGACATACAGCTTGTATGAGAAAAGTTATGCTGATAATAATATCTAACTAGGCCGCTTGCTATAGCCTGCATACATGATTGATAATAGTACCGAAGTACCTACTTGCCTACTATATTTTAACTACTGACGGCCTGGCCTGAGCGCCCACTGTGACAACCTAACAATTATACTAAAATATTTACGTTCAGTCGGACTGTATGAACTCATACGTGTATTCTATTCAGTATATCGTGTTCTTGGGTGTAATGTATCTAAAATTCTAGCATTTTTGCATCTTCAATGTTAAGATACCAGCAACTAATGGAGCTAATGTTACTTGTACCATACAGTATGGTTTTTCAGTATGGTCCATACTGAAATGATGTCCTACAAATCACATTCGAAAACTCCACAAGATTAATAATTTCTAACAAAAAGTTTAATTCACCAGGAAACTGAAGAACCGCGTGGCAGCACAAACCTCCCGGGACCGCAAGAAGGCCAAAATGGACGAGATGGAGGAGCGGATCCAGCAGTTCATGGATAAGAACGAGCGTCTAATGAGCGAAGTGGAGAGTCTGAAGGCGTTGAACGAGCGTCTGTTGAGCGAGAACGCGGAGTTGCGCAGCGCGGCGCTGAGTGTCGCGGGGGCCCGGGGACCGGCAGAGTCTACTCCTCGGCGGCAGGAGGGGCCCCCGCCGGCACTCCGCGCGGCGCGGCTACTCCTGGCGATGTGTCTCCTCTCACAGACCTCCTCGCGCACCTCGACTCCCCCGAGTACCTCGACACCTTGCATCAACTGGCAGACTCCCTCTTCCAAGAAATTGATGCAAGTGCTACAGGAAAGGCTCAAGATGTAAGTAATTGAATGCATCCCTTGTTTATAAACTTTCTTCCAATGCGTCTGTTGTGTTATAATTAGAACATTCCAACAAGCAATGAGTACACAGAACAGAGTAAACAAATATCTTACTCCTAGTACCTACCTAGATAATTTTTGTCCACTAGTTTTAGCTTAAATATCAGAATTAGCACAGTATATAGGTAGTTTACTAATTTCAAACTATAGATATATCTAATCCTACCTATCATCGCACATCACTATCTCCATCTCGCTCACATCTCATGGAAACTTGGAAACCTTCAATTATTTAATGTAGATATAAAACTAAAAACATCATTTTATTTTACAATCAACTCAATATCACTTTATTCACTTGGTTTATCCTTTATGAAACGAAAAATAACAATTGTAACTAAGGGGAAAACACGCGTGACTAATACGACCTTTTTGCGAGCTCTCGACCATGGCTGATGCAATAAACAAAGTATCCAAACAAAGTTGACGTCACTTCACCAGCCTACCACTCGCGAAGGCTCTAGTTTCGGGTGATGCAATTAGCTTATCTATTTGCATAACACTGCAACTTTTTTAATTTGACAATAGATTGGCAACAATACTGCAGTTTACAATCGCAAATGAAGTAATAAGTTTAGTTAAAATTTGATTTTTGATACAAGTTTTTTTTTACCCCCGACGCAAAAAGAGGGGTGTTATAAGTTTGGCCACTATGTGTTTCTGTCTGTGGCACCGTAGCTCTTAAACGGGTGGACCGATTTGAATGCGGTTTTTTTTTATTTGAAAGCAGGTTTTCTAGTGATGGTTCTTAGACATGTTTTATCAAAATCGATTCAGCCGTTTCAAGATCATCAGCTCTTTTGTTCACTGCGGTAGGAATCTTAGACGCGTAACGGGTATTTACTTTACTTCCAAACATATTTGGGACCTAAAATTTGAAGCACCCATATATGCTATATAAATATGCAAGATTATGGAATTCTCGGCCTGATGCTGCAGCCAGGATATCCAGAACACTAGTAGGTAAACTCTATAAAAAATAATAGCACATATGTCGTGTTCGGATTCGTTTTGATTAGTAATTGAATCTACATACAATGCAGTGGTGGCAACACGACGAGCTGATGCTGCAGCCAGGATCAAGCATACCAGTATACTCTTGAAAAAATAATAGCGATATGTCGTGTTTGATTCCTTTTGATCAGTATTTGATTCTACATTCAATGCAATGGTGGCAACAAGATGAGCTGATGCTGCAGCCAGGATATCCAACACACTTATACACTTTAAAAAAATATATACCAGTTTAAAATACATGAAATAAAAAAACTTAAATTAAAAATTTAAAAAACCCCTGACATAAAAAACGCCAGCTAAAATAATAAATAAACGCCCGAAAAAAAACGCCGACTAAATAACGCCGCCAAAAAAGACAACTAAAAAGTAAAAAATAATTATGCATTACCTAGCTGTTGCCCGCGACTTCATCTGCGAAGAATTCGTTTATCCCTATCCCGCGGGGACTTTGCTGATTTCCCGCAAAATTAGCCTAAGTTAATTTTGTATAAGTACCTAGTAATTTTTTTTTATTTAAGCGTCGTTGGTGTCGGGGGACCGCTAAGGTTAATACTTTAAAAAAACACAACATTTGTACTTTAGTTTCCTGATAACCTTTTTGTAGATAATACCTACAACACCAGTCTCGACAGTGGCTAAACAACAAACTTATTACTCATTATGTTTCTGTTTTGTTGCAGGTCCCAGTCGGGGACACTAGAGAGTGCCCTAAAGGAGCTAAAGTGGTGGGGCCCGCAGCAGAGCACCTGGAACCCAGTGAAGGTGGAGTCGTAGACCTCAAACACGACGTCCACAGAATACTGAGCCAGCACTCCTACGCGCATCCCTACACTAGCTTAGTCACGGAACCCGAGGTCAAGGAGGAGCAGAATGACAAGGGAGACATGTTTTACGCCAGCTTCGAGGAAGCTAACTGCGTCACCATCGAGGTGCCATGCGAAGAACAAGTTATAGAAGAACCCGCCCCGATACAAGTGGAGACAGATTTCACTTCGTTGACAGACACGTCTATATCTTTAGACGACATGAAGATGTTGTCGCCAATGAGTTTGTCTCCCAGATCGGCGGACGAGAGCCTGCTCTCTCTGTCTCCCTCGCACACCAGCTTCAGCGACCTGGGCTACGAGTCCCTGGGCTCGCCGCTCAGCAGCGAACCGGAATCTATGGACCTGTCAGACTTCTGGTGCGAGTCATTCTCAGAACTGTTTCCTGGCCTAGCATAGGACACAGTTCTGATTGATTGCATTTTTCTCACCAAAGACTGACTCGTTATAAGTTTCTTCTACATTATGAAATTAATATTGACCTAATTAAGTTTAACTTTATGACAAATTATATTTACGTTGTTCGCGTATTTTTCAATGTTAGATAAGTGCCTATGTTTAAGTTTAGGGATATATGTATAAGTGCTGTGAATAAAATCAGTGTTCTATGGAAATGGCTCGTTTTATCTCATCCTTCTAGAACTTATTTAATCTTTACAAATTTACGTGCATTATCAGCTCTAGGTATTCACGGTTCGTGCAAGCATGTACGGCGTCTGTCGCGCGCTACCTACTGGAATCCCCAGCGATAACTACAGAAAATAACACCGATAGTGCAGCTTTAATTGCGCGTGTTAATCTTTAGATAACAAACCGAGAACTTTGTTTGAAATTTAAATAACTTACGAGTTTCAGAATAGAACATGAATTAATGAATTTTATGTACAGTCGATGGCATAAATATCTATAAAGCCATAGCGTCAAATATATGTATACATCGTCCTTATGATTAGTGTCATAAAGGTGTATAGATATAGACGACAAGATAGCCTAGTGGTTAGAGAACCTGACTACGAAGCTTGAGGTCCCGGGTTCGATTCCCGTGTCGGGGCAGATATTTGTATGAAAAATACGAATGTTTGTTCTCGGGTCTTGGGTGTTTAATATGTATCTAAGTATGTATCTATCTATATAATTATATTTATCCGTTGCTTAGTACCCATAACACAAGCTTTGCTAAGCTTACTTTGGGACTAGGTTAATTGGTGTGAATTGTCCCGTGATATTTATTTATTATAGATATTTTTGACGTTTTGGTATCGAACATATATTTATGCCATTGACTGTACATCAATGCAGATAGGAGAGAGAGAGAGAGAGAAACATTTATTTACACATTAGATACACAGAAAAATACATTAGAAGGAAAAAACATCGAATAGTATTAGTTGGGCACCACACTGCAAAATATTACAGTAAGCCACAACCCTGTTTTTCATTATTGTATTTTTATCTATAATTGCTACAGAATTTACTCATACAGTGGTAAATTCAGTATCTAACTGATACTGATAAACAACCTTAATTAATAATTAAATAAAACTGCTATTTAAAAAAACATTAAATATATTTTGTTAAAATATTACAGATTCAATAAAATCGTTCCCTTAAACTACGTTTTACATCAATTAGGGCTAACTACCGGTTAACTCGCGGTGTTAACCCCGCGTCCACCGACAAAGCGAAGCGATAACATAAGCGCCGCTCACCGCGACAATAACATCACGTTTATTTACACAGTGTGTTTGTCAAATGCTGACGCATTGAATTAACACATATTTGCTTTTTCTGGTACAATATTTAAAGATACATTTGTCAACAATCGGTAGTTATATTTTAGAGTAACATCATTTTAAAATCAGTCCAAGTAATATGTGTAAGATAGGCAATCATATATACAAGGTGGGCCCTCTAACAGGAGCAAAAATTTAAACCACAGCTTCCACTCTTCATCTTGAGCTAATTTAGTTCTACAACTGTTGAAAATAACTTGTATTATGATTTTTATTATAGTTTAAAGTTTAATTGGACAAGCAATGTATTGCGAAATCCGTCATTTTGTTACGTGACAGGCGATGTCATTTAGGCTATTGGATGCCGTACATTGAAAATACCATTTAATTTGTTTAGAATAAACATAATGATAAAATTACTTAATTTTTGAAAGTTGCAGAATTAAATTAGGTAGTTCCATTTGAGTAGCAGAACCTGGGTTTTCATTTTTTGCTCCTGTTACCGGGCCCACCCGGTATATACTCCATTTATTTTAACATTTGAAACTTAACGGTAAAATTTGCACACGTTTTTTAAAAGAAACAACGAAACCATTTAAAATTGTGTTACTTCTATAATAAAACATAATAAATAACCGCTAATAAATGTAAATGTAGGTATTTTTAGTCAATTTGTGTTCGTAATACCGAGAAACGTGTGTTACAAATTGACCGTTAATTCAAACCTTAAATTATTAAACCGAGTGTAATTCTTCATACTCGATCCGTCCACCGGATTAGGCCGGTGTACTTTACGTCAATACCTACCTACATTTATTATTGTAGTACTTTCTCCGTGTGGCCAAATAAGCACGCACATCGGACATCTCCAATCAACTGGTAAACCTTGGCCCGCTAGTCATAAGCCTACTACTGTAATCGTTGCACGACAGCGATATTCTATCCCATTTCAGTGCCTATTCCTAAGAGCAGAATAGAATGTCGCTATCGCTGTGCAGTTGTTATACTTGTGCCTAGAAGGTAATTATGTCTCAGATCGATGGCCGTATTGTCTAACACCTGGGCGCACGCGATCGTATTCACCGTCTCTTTCTGCCCTCAACCGATACCGTGTGACTGAAAGAACTGGTCAAAACGATCGTGATTACAAGTGCGTTAGAAAGTAAGACCTCGGGCATTACAGTGGTTAGGACTACGATGTAAGCGAGCCAGAGGTGTACTGTTGAATGTCCAATTAAATTACTAAGTGTTTCTTGGTTTCAAACAGGGCCGGATTTAGAGGTCTGGAGGCCTTGGGCCAACAAAAGAGTTGTATTGTAAGTTATGTTTGTACAAATTACAGCGGGAGCCCCCGCTGCTCCGAGGCCCCGAATGCCCTTCCCTAAATCCGGCCCTGGATTCAAAACTTACAAATAATTTTGATACACTTGTGGTGATCAGATTGTTTTGAATTTTGGTAAGTACGTATCTAAATACATAATGTAGGTGGGATGACAATGCAAGTACAGACAACAAAAAGTACAGTCAGCACAAACAACAAAAGCTTATTTCATGGTACCTAATTACATCAACTGAACGAAACTAATGCATTACATGTGGAGCGTACTCAAAGAACACAAATACTTCGATTCATTTAGTGAGTAAAATCGACAAACCCGTAAAACGATCTATAGCATCGATATTATTGTTAGCAGAGTGAGCGACGGCAATTGCCCAGCATTTGGCACTTGCTAACTACGGCTACGATAACAATGCGATAACATAAACGGAACATAACGACGCAGCCGATAACTGTACAGCATTAACACTAATGGAAGAATTAGATCTTAACGAATACGCGATATCGATTATTCAAAGCGTTATAAAAATGCACATAAAATAGTCAATGTAAGTGTGACACGAGGTAAACGTTTATCGTTCAAATGGACACATTTCTACATAATGAAATGTGCAATCGACACTTTAAGGAGTTTGCAATTCTGGCGACTCTACGGTTATTTTACAGTCGCAAATAAACACTAAGACCGATGTAGATATAGTATGTTGTAATTCATTTAGGTATACTTCTAATAATTAAAATGTAGAATAAACAAGAAACCATGTAATAGCCAATATACATATATCTATCTACACTAAAAGAGAATAATATTATGTTTTGATAAACAGTTATTCAGCTGTTAATTGTCACCCAATTAAAATACGAGGTGGAGATTAAGAAATTGGACCGTGTTAAAGGGTAGCTAGTCAATCATACAAATCCACTGATTGTTTTTTTTTTAATTGCGAGACGAAAATTAAATTACACGTATGGTTAATTTTGTTGTTACAATGGACAACTTTTGTACCTACACATTTTAATTAGATACTGGCGTTAAGGTGTACAACTTTTTGAGCTCCAGCTTAATACGTCCATCTACTCATTGTTTCGGTCGTGTTGGAATTTTCATCCGCCTAAATATCACAAGAAGGTATTTGTTTTTGGACACATTTGTTACACTAGGTACGCGGAGATTGTAAACGGCTTCTAGTTTACTCTATACTCTAAGCTCTAATAAAAGAAGTGTCGTTCTTGCGAATTACACACTGAAACGATAAGAAGTATGAATTCTCATACCTCATAATAATATTGTAACCGGCGGTTGGGCTATAAAGCTGATTCATTGATAACTTACGAACTTACGGTTTTTCCGTTACTCATTCTAAATAGGTTGAAATTTCCCTGGATTACATCAGAATGGACAACAGTCCAAATGTCCAATGCGGTCGCAGCGATATGAATCGTGCTATTAGGGTCAATTTGGGAACATTCATGTTGACTCATAGTTAAATGACTAATACACTAAAATTAGATAGTTAACAAAAGATAAGTAAAAAAGAAAATAATAGCTTGTTGATTCGCAGCTCAATCTAACTTTTTAGCCGGATAAATTAGACTTTTTATCAATTATGTGATATTGACTTATATTTCGATCAGAAATAATTGTTTTTTTATTATAGGTACGTATATGAGGTTGAATGGATTCTCCAATTTTGTTCCAAAGATTGTTTTTTTTATGTGTCATTATAAATTAAATAATAGTAGAAACAGGAAAAAATACACTATCATTTTATCGTTTACAAATATGAACCATATTTTATCAATATTTACATGGCCTTGTTTATTTTATTACATAGTTTTGTAATTGTTACAATGAATACCTAATCAGAATAACCAAATGACTAAAGACCTTGGATAGGCCGGGGACGTCACATAGATGAATAATATATTACTTAGATATAATATCTATATCGGGTATTTTTTTTTTGACTGGTAAGTTCAGTCGAATGCAAAAATATATATACAGCCATATCGTCAAAATATGTATACATCAACCTTATGTTTAGTGGCATAAAGGTGTATAGATATTTTTGACGTCTTGGTAACATATACATATATACTTATGCTTTTGACCGTACATTGCATTAATAAATTACTTACTTACTTGCGTGTATTTTTTTCATCTCAAAATTATTCTTTTTTTATTTAAGTGACACTTATGAACCAAAATAGCTACATGATTATTGCAGAGTTCAAGTTAAAATTGCAGAGTGGCAACGAGACGATAAAAAATTATGTCGCATATTTATGTATTTCAACATTTACAACACAATAATGGCCGGTGCCGAGTTTTATTTAATGATTGCCTCCTGCTAGTATTTTATTGAGACGGTATGGTCTTATTAAACTCAAGGTTGCTGAATTTATTTAGTTCTTAAAACCAGACATCGTATTGTTCAATGCAGGCTCGCTCGCTCGCAAGAAATGACGAATACGCGTTGGACAATGTGTTTACAGGGGACGCAGACCCTATGCGATGAGCGACTGGCTTTATTTAAAGGCACCCTTTACATAAATTGTAATATCGTTTAAGAGTCCGGCATTGAGAAAGGCTGGGATACCTGCTGTATAGTATTACGAGTTGTTTTCGTTAGAATACTATCATTACCTACGCTAGTACCTGTTTTGTTGACTGACAGGTGCTATTATAGCTGTAGACTGTATTTGTAGATTGATATAGTTTCTTGCAGATTAAAAACAACTCCTTTTTCTAAGGACTGACATATCTGCCATATTTGCTTTCTCTCACGCAAACTCCTTTAAACTGTATCGTACGTGGCAACTCATTACAACGGTGATTTTATATTACTGTGCTAACCATTTATGGATAGCACGAGGACATGAAATGAACTTACCTATTAATCTACTCCACTTAATATTAAACTTGTAAGAAAATTACATAACTTTAAATGTTCTAGTAACGTTAAAAATATATACATTCTGTAACTAGATCTCAGTATGGGTATAGGCTATTATTTTAAAGGTACCTATATCTAATCTAGTTCGTCGAATGTTTTAGTACAAATACTTAGTGTAAATCACATCACATGCACTAGTTAGACCAGGGGTTTGAAACCTTTTTACTGCGACTTTCGTTTTATAGAAACAAATTCCTACGTATCTGAGCATATCTTATCGCGACGCCATTGGGCCGGTGCCGCAAAGTGCAGTTTGAGAACCCCTGAGTTAGACAATAAACAATATTAACTCACAAAAGTGTTACTGCTTACGTCGACATGGCCTTTTTCTGCCTATTATGAGACCTTATCGTCTAACGCACTCGGAATTACAATCCTTTTATCAAACTTGACATGAAATATTGACGTTGCGTTACAAATTATAGGCCAAGAAGTATCGTGCTGCAGGCGCTGCGGCTCAGCTGCCTGCGCGCGGTCACTCGATCGGCCTGCAAAGAGATTTCATACAACTTTCCCGGCCACTGGCCGGCAATGCGACCGTCATTTGTTTCAACGTTTTGCCTAGTGTCCATAGTACAAGCTTTGCTTAGTTTGGGACTAGGTCAATTGGTGTCAAGTGTCCCATGATATTTATTTTATTTTTTTAACGCGCCAGCAGACAAGCACAACAGGACGACAAGACTAGCGTCCCGCCAGCTTGATTTCTTGTTTTTTATTTTATTTCATGTCATGTTTGAGAAAAGCACTATACAAGCCTCGGTCGGAATGTGGGGTCTCGCATCCCTATCCTATCTATATCTGCTTGGCCGGCAACCCTCTACTTCCCGGCCTCTACAGTAATGTACTATTTCACCACTAATTTTTGTGACATGGTTTAAGACGAGGCTAGAAAGAGATGATGAATGCGATCGCGAACGTCAGCGTGTTAGACAATACGGCCTCAGGTCTATTAGCAAAACACACGATTCATCGCTCGCCGCTTAGAGCATCCTTTTCAGTGCAGATTAATTAGAAAGGGATGTAATGAGCGACAAAGTTTCTCGCGTGTGTATGCTAGCAACACTGGCATAATTTCCGCAGACTTTTTAGTTCTAATAGGCCATCTATCTACTTGAGATTATACTATCATATACTGTTTATAATTATTAATTTCTAAATCACCAACAATTTAGTACTTTGTTGCTTCGGAATGAACAACAAATTACTAATTTATCAAAACAATTTCACTTACTCACTGCTAAGAAAGTCAAAATTTGCTCCCATAAAACAAATCGACCGATAAAATTGTAAAACGGTATTTATATTATTAATTGATTGTTCATTAACTATTGACATCAAGTACAATATTCACTTCCACCATAACTAGTACTACTCTCCACTTCTACTTTGTCTACCTTCAATACTCTACTCTTATAATAAGAAATTTATATTATTACAAATTCCAATAAGAGAATTCAGAATCCAACATCCAATCCACATATCTACTCGTATTAAAGTCAAAACTATTTTTGTACTAAGACTTGTAAATTTTACGTTTGCACCAGTGTTTCAATATTTATTTACCATAAAACCAGCAATCACAGTATGATGCCCTTGAACAACATAGATTATTATGTCTAAAAAATTAATTTGTTATCATTATCAATAAATAATCCATTCGCGTAAACAAAAAAAAAGAGATTACAAATATTAAAATATACAATTGCTGTTATGAGCCGTGCCCGTGCGTGAGCACGTAAGCGTGTAAGTTTTTGTGAACAGATTCCGACGATTCTTTATTTTTTCAGAAAAGGATATCTGAAGGGTTGTCTCATAATTACAATTTCATTCACATTTGAAGTCGGTTAATATTCCTGTTCTATGAAAAACGTTATTGTTGTCAATATTAAAGTTCAAGGCTTCAATATTAAAGTTATAGTAAGAAAACACATTTGTCATAACTTGTAACAAATCACATTGGTGGGTTGATAAAAATATGGCGGATAAATAAACTGATAAAATCAAGAGATAAGTTTTGCGTGCTTTATTAAATAATTTTCAGTCTAGGTGTTAGACTGATTAACCGTAAATAGATATTTATCAGTAGATAGACTTTCTGTTTAAAACGGCGTGAATCTCGCAAAAAACTGAAAGCAATGAGTAGCAACACGTTTGGCAAAGCCTGTCGTTTTGGTTCTTGAAAGTGCTCTTAGTGAGATGTCGGAGGTAGAACGCAGTCATTGTAGAACAAGTGGATTACTCCGCAAAACATTAACAGCGCCATCTATCCGAACAGATTTTCGAACCACGCGTGACAACACGTTTTGTTTATTGAAGGTGCTCTTACTTGAAGTGTCGAAAGCAGAATGTGCAGTCATTTAAAGGGCTAGATAGACGTACGAGTAAGTTCTACTTGTGACTCGGCGAGCGTTTTCGCTCTTGTGTTGCTTAAGTTCAGGAAGTTGACTGAACCAACACATTGAACTGACAGTACAACCAGAATGTTATCGCTCGTAACTCGTCAGTTTTCTTCCTTTTCCTGAAGATTTAAGCGAGAAAAAAAAAGATAACCGATCTTTTGTTTCATTTTCCGAACGACATTAGCAAACTAGTTTAAGTATACTCGTATGGTTATTTGACGCATAACCTGTGGATTACCTCGCATAACATTAACAACAACGCCATCTATCCGTCTAACCGAACAGTTTGTCGAAGCACGTGTGACAGTACGGCTTATCATTTTGTTCCTTGAAGGTGCCCTTGTTGAGTTGCCGCAGACAGAAGGCGCATACGAAGTGTTCGGGGTGGAACTTGCGGAACATGGCGGTGATGCAGCGGCCGGCGATGGGCTTGTGGCAGCCGGCGCAGAGGGAGCCGCGCTTGCCGTGGTAATGCGTCTCGCAGTACGGCTGGCCCTCGTGCTCGAAGAAAGAGCCGCCGTGGAACGGCTCGCGGCATTCCTGGAAGAAGTTGGACCATCGGTAAATAACGTTCAGGAATTTGTGTAACTGTTCATTGGCGTGCATTGGATCGATCGATAGCTGGGTCCGTGCCCACCCCAGCATGGTCCAGTGCCCATCCTAGGATGTTTGGGCTACCAATTCGAAATTGTATAATACTAATAAATATCTTCACACAAAAATCATGCATGTCAGGGGCGAGACCCTACGTACTACATAGATAGGTACGCCAATGGCTGGGTCGGCAGTTGGTAGTTACGCATTAGCACTAGCGCTTCTTAATCTGCTGCCTTCTCAATGCACGCTATAGACAGTTACCTATTTTGATGACGTGGGTCTTCGATCTTTTATACTCCAGACCTGGCCAATAGATTTTCTAGGTGGGCAAAATTTTTCAGTCAAAGGAGGCGCTGGGCCAGTACTTTCAGAGGAACTTATCTACCAAAATTAGTCGTGCTATTAGCGGGCTAGCCGATCAATACGTTGGCGGGCAAATTTAAATGCTTTAGCGGGCAAATTTGTGGCCAGCGGGCCTCGGTTTGGCCAGTCGTGCTCTAGACACATACTAAGTAGATACTAGATATCATCTTTTTAAATAAGTATCTAGCTAGATTAACTTAATCACTTCTTTACTGTCAGGTCAAGTAGGATGCAATCGTTAATTTTTAAATAAGTAATAGGTAATGTTGTAAGTACCTAATGGTTTTACCCCACTGTCCTAAAAAAATATCACATTCATGTCAGTGTGTCACGGACATTTATGAACCCAATGTCTTAATGGAATAGTTTATTGGAAATCGATGAAACTCATTACCCTCATGTGAAAACCAACACGTGTCGGTATAACCGGCTCTTTACCTATGTTATTGAATGTAGGTATAATTATAGTTGTAAACAGTTGTTACCGAAACCAGCAGCTAGATACCGGGTAGATACTCGACTTGAGCATCGAAGAAAAAAACGATTTTTATTACATTTTTTATTGTTAAACTGTTATTTTTGTTATACAGTAGCACTTATTATATTCTGCTATTTTTTTTAAATAAACGCCGAAGACACCGTTTATACCTGCTAATTTACTTAATTCAGAGACAAACAGGCACTATGAAACAACTTTTGTGTACTATGAAACACTACTTTTATTTGGAAGTATATAGAGCTGTTGTTACTTTATCTACTTCTCTTGGGTACGTCGAATGTTTTTTTTTTGGTTTGCTATCGTTTAATAGTTTTAACCGACTTCAAAAAAAAGGAGGTTATCAATTTGGTTGTATTCTTTTTTCATGTTGTTAGGTAGCTCAGAACTCCGTCATTTATGAACCGATTTGAAAAAAAAAATTGCGTTCGTGTAGGCATGTCTTCATTTAGGTCCCATAAGCACCAAATCAGGATCTGATCATTGGATCTTAAAGAAATCGAGGGAACTCTTCAAATGTTGTAGGGACACCTATAGTAAATTCGATATATTTAGCAGTAACTCGTGAATTTGCTCTTGAAAATCATCATTTGGTGAAGTAGAACTGATGATGAAGACCACAGTTGACCATCGGAGTTACTAGTCAATTACAAGTATTTCACGGGTTGAATTTTAATTACTTTGACAAGTTGCTAAGCAACTTATGCTCCTCGTAATGCATATGGCAAAACGGGTGGTGAAGCACCAGGACTCCTCAATAATGAACGTCTCAGCATCGGAAAAAGCAATCTTTCGTAAAAGGTGACGAGCAGTTGATATTAAACTATTGTATCTTAGATTATTTACACTAAAAAGAGTGTTTTTTTATTATATAACAAAAAATTTAACCGACTAAGTTATAATTTTTTTAAATGTTCTTTTCGAAATCCCCCTTGCTTCTATAACTCGGTTTTGAACCTTATTAAAATATTTACGATCAACACTTTTCTTAAAACTTTCAGCTTCTTTACAAAGTATTTATATACATTATAAACAATTTCCCTACCTTACGACTCTATTTCTAGAGCCGCTTGGACGTGTCAGATATTTTTGCACGCTCCGCTAATAAGTTGTGGTAGCTTAGACCTCTATGGCATTCGCACCTCTGAGTTATTTTTATGTCCGAAATTAAGTTTGTAATTTACAATGAAGACAACATCGCAAAGAAATCTGAACAGTTGCGAAGAAATTCCCAATCCGCACAGAGCCCGCGTGGGACCTACGACTCAAGCCCTCTCGTCTTAAGAGGGGCCCTGTGCCCTGGAATGGAATGTATTCAAGCCGATATGATAGATAAAAAAATCTGTTACATATGATTAGTGTTTATTTATTATTTAATTTAGTAGTAGAGCCGCATTACCTAGCATTTTAATTAGGTATGCGTGTCAAATCTATCCAATTGATTTCGTACGATTCGATGTTATCCTTCCAGTTTTGCTTCTATGACTACCGGATAGTCGAGAGGTTAAAGTACCTCAACACGAAGTTTGAGTTTTTGCCCCGATCGAGGCAGATATTATGTATGAAAAATACGATTTTTTGCTCTCGAATCTCAGGTGTTTTACATCAATTTAAGTATATCTTTAGGAGACTAGGTCAATTGGTGCGAATTGCCCAGTGATATTTATTTATTTATTTAGCGCTTTCAGCATTAAAGCTCATTGCCATAAAGTGCGCATCATAAACCGGGCTGTACATACGCGCTCGCTGCACAGCACAACCTCCGTTTTGCAGTCGCGTTTATTTCCCGCCCGGCGACGCGCGGAAATAGCACGCTCTAAATAGCGCCTAATCCATTGGCCCATAAACAAAGCAGCCTGATTTACGGCAGCCGCGGCGGCGCGCGCGACGTCATATGCACCTATATTTATGTATTTATATATAGGAAACCCTATACGGGCAGCTCTTGACCCCGATTGAGATGCGCCCGCGCCGCGTCCTTCGCGACAATGCACTGATAAAGGGTCATTGCCGCGGGACCTTGACCTGCGCCCGCGGCCCCTTTGTTCTCTTTATTTAATTTTTCTCATTTTGTTTTTGTTATTTTTTTGTTATTGTTTTTTTTTGTTCTCTTTATTGTACAAATCTTATAATTACAATAATATTACAAAAATAAATTACATACATTATCCCTATGAGTAGGTAATCTAGTGCGTAATTCTGTTAAGCTGTTAGGGTAACATCGGTTTTTGTTTACGAGCATTCCTTAACCTCGTTGTCGAGCATAGCTGTGGAAGAAAAGGGGGAGGGCATTCGTTTTGGGGCTGTTCATAGACTTCATCCTTTACTCTTCCTCATCGACGCCGACGCATTTGGGGCACACCGGCTTGCCTTCCATCGCATAGAAGGACTTGCCTTTGACGGGGTCTTGGCATTCCTGCGTGACCGAAACATCCAGTTAAGACAGTTCATACCGATACTTGACCTGGCGTAACGCTCTTTGCAAAGCAACAAGAGTTTAGTACCAACAAACCTTTTGCGATCGCGGGTTTCGGGGAGACCTATAGCAGGAGTGATACTGACCTTGCAGACGAAGCAATCGGGATGCCACTGGGTGTTGAGTGCGGAGATGTAGTTTTCCATGATGGGTTTGTTGCAGCCGCCGCACTTGGGCGCGAACATGTCGAAGTAGTCGGCGCGGCAGTAGGGCTTGCCGTCCCGCTCGTGGAACCCGTCCTCCCCGAACTGCTGCCCGCACTGGGCGCAGAAGAAGTGCTCCGTGTGCCAGGTCTTCTCGAGCGCCGTCACGCATTTCTGAAAAACAAAAAGGACTGTGAAAATCAGAGACGTCGGATCGATCAGAATCCGAGCTGCTGGATAAGTGAAGCCGCAGACTAACGTCGAGGATGGGTCCGTTGCAGTAGGCGCAGCGCGGCGAGAACAGGTTATGGTAGTCCGGCTCGCAGTAGGGGCGGCCGTCGCGCTCGAAGAAGTTCCTGGTGCCGAGCTCCTGGTTGCAGTGCGCGCAAGTGAAGTGCTCGGGGTGCCACGTGCGGCCCAGCGCCGTGATCACCTGCACCAAACAACAAAACAATCCGACTTAGCACTTGAACTGACTCAAACACTTCAAGGTTCCACGGTTCGATGTTGAGGAAAAGCGTATTCCACCTGTCCGACGATGGGTTTCTCGCAGGCGTTGCAGCACCCCTTTTGGGGGGTCTGGACTCCTTGGCGGCTCATGTCTGCGCGGAGCGAGCCGAGCATGTGCTCGAGCGACGCGGGCTCGGGCTGGCGCGGGCTGCTGCGGTAGTGTTCCTGCCACGCGCGCTTCTCACGGTACACGTGCGTGCCGCCTTCGCCTCCTGAGCCGCTCACCTGCGACCAAAGTCAAAAGTCAGTATCTGCGGTACCGAGTTTGTTTTGATGGTATCGCAAGTTGCCGGCACGTACGTGCAGACGCTGACCGGCCGGTCGGGGTGGACTGGAGTGAATGCGGTCTGAGCGAAATGTTTCACTACGTACTCTAATATTATAAGTCGCGGCCCCACCACGCCTGTGATGTAACGCCGTGGCCTATCTTTAGCGGCGCACGCTTTGGAAGTGCGAGCGGGACGGCGCGCTCTGGAGAGGTGCCTGTTTACGCGGCTGGAAATAGCCGTGGCCCAAGAAAGGAGACTTGTAAATATTATAATAAACGGAAAAGCGTGGTTTACTGTGGTGCAGTGTGCCGAGGGGCGGCCGCGGGCCTTAGGGCGGTGAATCAGCGACGCCGACAGCGGACACTCGTAAAATTACTTGAGCCGATACAGCAGGTTATAAACAAGTTGATTCGAACACAGTAATGAATTTTATTCAATTAGGTCAGAACTAATAAACATGAATGGAAAACCGCGCATTATGCTAGGTCAGATGTGTTTTTGGCTGTGCCTTGTGCTTGTTGCTTGTGTGCACCTTGGGCTTCGTTTTCTGTTAGGTACATTTTGTAACCTTGATGTCGTCTATTGTTTACAAAATAACGTTCTGTTTCGGTCTACAATTAATTGCGTAGGTACTTATAATAAGTCTCGGCATCAACTTCGCAAGACAAGTTAATTTTAGTACTATTTTCGGCTGACTTGACCTTCCACAAAATTTTATTCGGAGCGCAGTATCCTAAACGCATAAATTTCCTAGAAATCATTAATAATATTGTAACATAATAGATCATAATTAAGTGTTCCAGCAGAGTGACTGTATTAGGCATGTCCCGAACGTCACCACCGGGTCGGGTACCTGACAGAGTCTGTCTTTAAGCGGAATTTCTACTGCGAGAGGAGTGGGTCCCGTAAGGACTTCCTTTGAATATTAACAGTAAACTGCATCTTCTAAATCTAAGCAGTTCCACCAACCAAGGGCATTTCTGTATTGGAGCATACCATTACAAATAAAGAGGTATGAAGGTACTTGGTCCACGGTCGCGTTGTTAATTGGCGTGTAGTGAGGTTGGGCAGCGCTAGAAGCTGCAGCCCCCGTCACCCTTAGCAACAGCGCATACTGCTACTAATATCGGTACGCTGCCTATCCTCACAGCACGCCCCAGTGTTAAGGCCGTTACCTACCTGGTCCTGTCCGACTTTAAAGTCCGACAGCGACGCCATGAGGTCGTCGAGCTCGCGCGTGGCGGTGGAAGCGTGGTGGCGCGCGGGCGCCGGCGCCGGCGCGGGCGCCGGCGCGGGCGCCGCGGGCTCCACCACCGTCTCCTGCACCGTCACCGTCACGTGCTTGGTGCCCGGCCGCGGGAGGGTGCCCGCGGGGACCGGCGACGCTGACGAACGGCTGCCAACAAACAAGGGAGGTTCTAAAAGCCATATCACGTTAGAGATTTGCGGACGAGTTAAAAGCGAGGCGAACGCGCAGAGTGCCTCGCGCCTAGGGTTGGGACGCCGTATTGTATGTACAGTCACGGACTTTCGCGGGAGTAGGTACTCATTCATAAATTGCCAGTGTGATAAGGCTCTAATACTTAAATCATAAAAAGGAAGCTGTCAGTTACTGACAGCACAATACGGTCTTTTGATTTTGCCACGTGCTTTACTTTCCTCAACTTGGAACGTTTGCGAGTTTGGTGCCATCTGTTGAGATTCAGGGTCAGATCATCGATTTCCTAGTAACTTAAGTCATTTTACAAGGATCTAAACATCATTAGCCTAGACTCAATAGTGAACATTTAAATTAAAGCACTGTAGAGTGCTAGAGGACCATAAATTTTTTATGTATTCGGGCGCAAAATCTCGCAATTTATATACAACTTTACCATACTTATCACTGGACTGGACATCGAATTATCGCGAAGACTTGCCACTGCCATGTCTCAATGTCGAGGATCGTTTAATAAGTGATATTGTATTTTGAGCTCAACACTCGACGCTCAACACCTAACATGATCAAACATCAAACTAATTTACGCAGCTTTATTTGGCAACAGGATTAACCGCTTCATTAGCTTCGTTGTTTCCACGTGCGCGAGCGCCATAACTCAGCGAGACTAATTATTTGTGTAAGTAATGTGTTCTAGTAAATAATGCAAGTATATTGCAGTGGAAATGGCGCGGCAGGTGCGGCAACTAATTAGGACGACATTATGCGCAGGAGTGCGCGGCACGCCAAGAGATTCGATGCGCGTTTGTGCGTGAGACAATGTGAGCGCAGAGAGTGTTTTGGAAATGTTTTGTAGGTATGTTAAATGGTTGAATAGAAAATTTAAATTAAAATATTAATTTCGTTTTAAACCTCACATAGTAACATCAAGGCTAGGACTTCCTTTAAGTAAGTAAGTAAGTAAGTAAAATAATCTTTATTGCCAAAAAAAAAACTAGCTCATTACAACTCACAAAAAAAAACATACAATAAAATTTAGAATAAAAAGTAAAAACTAAAAGTATACACTTAAAGTACATACATGTGCCAAGAGGTTCCACTCCTTTATAACTAAAATTGTTATAAGAAAGAAATATTATATCAAACAAATAGTATCGATAAACTTCATTCCTATTGTTATGCTCCTTGAAAAATAAAAGAAGATGAAATAAATAAACTACGAGTAGATTTGGTCCAAAGCAAAATAGTGCAGTCGAGCTACGTTAAAGAGCCATGCTTGTGTTGCAAATTCGTAGCCATGCTGCATATCGCTAATTAACAGCACGGGAGCAAATTAATTTTCTTTTCACCATGAAGGTTAAAGTACCACTTGAATTTTTACCCTACAGTAAATAAGAGAAACGCGAGATAGACTTCAACAGGCTACTAGATAAAACCACCATCGATTACCACTTTTCTTTTTAACACCTACTGTACCTACAATCTTAATCTTAAAATACAACTTAGGTTCATGGAACATAAAAAAAAAACAAGAAGACCTCATTAATTAATGTAAAAGAATTTCTATTCAATTTAGAGAACCGATCGTTAGACAAATTAAAAATGTAATAGTTCTTTGGAGCTGGATTTTTAAATTGAACTTCAAATCCATTATTCAATTGGCACGCCCACGACGTTATTTATTATTTATCCGTCAACCGAAAGGCTGAGTAAAAAAAATAAACGCGGCCATCGGACACGATAAATCAACGGGGACACCCGCGAGGCCCTTCTCAATATAACTCTGAAACAGTTATGTTTTTCAATGACAATTATTACGATAGTTCTAGTTCCTTAAAGTCTTGCCTGGAAAATCGGAGGCCGTATCGTCTACCGCGATAGCTATCGCATTCAAGATCTTTTTCTATCCTCATCTAAAACCGTGTGATAGAATTAAATGGTGAAAACGAGTGCGTAAGACCAATAAGGTCTGTAATAAGGTGCCGCAAATGTATACCTACCTATGTCTTCGACTGAAATTGTTACAGGCTGTAACTTACACCGCAGCGACTCTAGCAGTGAAAACGCATGTGTCTAGTGACTAGACTAGACTCTAGGGAGCATAATTACCGTGATTGTTTATAAACTTTTTTAAATGGCACTAAAAGTCGACGAACTTTTTTAAACAATGACAGAAAGGTTTCTCATGCCTAAACAATTTCAGAAACAAAGAAGTATTCGGATCCCTATACATACCTAGTGCCATCCACGAAGACGCGTGATTTTGTCAAAATTAGACATTAATGACATTGTAATAAGAACCACGGCACGCGTCTTCGTGAATGACTCTACCTATAATGTACTACAACCACATCGCTTCACGTTTAAACTCCCGTAGGTATTTAAAGGCAGCGTGGGCCGTAAGGGCTAAAAAAAAAACGGTTTTATCTCTCATGAGCCATAAATATTCCGCCAACGTTCGTAACATTCGAGATGTTGACAGTTATAAAATGATGAAGTCGCTTCAAAACACAATTTATCTCATCACCGCATTACGCGGAGACGTCCGGATACAATACTTGCGCAAATCTTTCAGTGCCAGGTACCATTATGATTGTATATCGAGGCGCTGGCAAAATTTTCCCCCGACTCTACATCGTAGAAGTTTTTCATCGTGTTGTTCCTTTTTTTCTACGACAGTAAGACAGGGATGTATGCTCTGAAGAAACGAGTTGAAAATGCTGTTGACGTTACTGGCAGCGAATATATTTATGAGCCGAATCGTAATCATAACAATACATCTTAGTTATATTTAGGCTTGAGTTGAATAGTTTTAGCGCAGTGTGTCTCTGGACTTTGATTTGTGTTCCTAACGATTAATTTGAAATACTAACAGGGTTATAGGTAGGTACGAAGAATTTTTGCATCTGTATTTGCACAAGCTTTAAAGTCTTTTGATGATACAGGCCTATTATCAGATGAATAATTAAATCTGGAATTATTGATTAGATTTGAGTTAGACTCGATGGCGCTTCATGATACCGGTTAGGTAGGTCCTACATCACAATAACATAGGTACGTACCACACCTGTACCAACATCTGCCTTATTTTAGCTTCATAATCCATTAACACGCATAAACATAATACAACAAAAATAGATCATAACAGGAAAACTGGCACCTACTTACTTGTTGAACGTTTTGTAAAGATTGAGGAACAGCATTTTTTTCTACAACGCGTGCGCGGCTGGGACGCGCGGGCCGACGCAAGCTTCGTAGGAAGACTAAAATCTTTTCATAATCTGTTCAAGCAACCAAGGGCGCCATGCGTGCAGGTTCATTAAGAGTTTAATTGTTGCAAGATATTTTAGGTATACATATTAGATCAATAGAAGACTGATCACCAGACAGCCCGTGTTTTCAGGATGACGCCGAACAAAGAGTTGTGTATTTTGTAAGATATCTAATTCATCTTTGGTAAGTATAGTATATGTATGTTACAATTTTGAATCTTTTGTCATGGTTTTGTAGCTTGTAGCTAAAGTAGCAAACCCGGCATACAATAAAACGTGGCCATCTATTTCCGCATGATATATAAACGTTAAATGGAGTTAATAATACAAGAAAATCGGGAACCCAACACCCATTAAATCGTGTCGTGGACAGTCGTAAGACAGCTGAACGTGTGTTTACATCAGCGACTCGGGCATTAGAACAAAACGGGCTTAGGCGTGACGATGCACTGGCCACGGTCTATTTGCGGCCGGACATAAATACGCTTTCACACGGCCCCGAGCTTACGTCACCGGGTGTCTCGGGCCACCCTGGCAACTCCGCCAGGAAGGGCAAGTGTAAGTTTTTTAAAGCACGACCTTGATCTCTGGCAACTGCTAATGTCCAGCTCCAGGATTCTTGCCAATTTTTACGCTTCGGAGATAAACTACGGAGTTGCATCATCGGTAAAAGCAGCTGTTACGATTGTTTCACAAGTTTATACAACAAGGAAAAAAATACGAATGCATTAAAATTAAAAGAGGAACAGTTACGCTTAAATGCTCAACCCGCGACTGGTCCGACACAAAACATACTCTATTATCCTATCGGAGAGCAAATTTTACAGACGAACGACGTGTATTATATGAATTTCTATTATATTTGTGTCAAGATATTTATATGTAAGTACCTATACCGTTGTACTTATATGCGAAGACGTTGTAATATAATGCAAAGTACCTATAATACACAAGATTCGCAGTATGTAATACGAGTCTTAAAATTACGTAGTGACTTCCTGCAGTGCAGCTGATTTAAACTTTAATTTTAATTCACAGATCTGTATCACATCACACACGTAGAAAATGTAAACACAACAGTACTTATAAGAAGGGCTATACCGTAATTTAGGTACGTCTAAACCTACTTCCCTAGACTTTTACGAGCGTTCTAACAAATTTCATTAGTCTCTCCACGACATCAAAGAGCTAACAATGTTTTCATTCATTACTCTTTGTTATGTGAGGATTTCTAACGAGGTTCTATAACGAGGCTTGTGGTGATATAAAAGACATATTTAGTTTTTATTGGTGTTAGTTTAGCATCGGGTAATTTTGGTCAGCCTTATCTCAATATGGGTAGGATCGTAAAACACAGTTTAGCGAAATATGCACTTTCGTAAAAGGTAGACTTCGCAAAAACAACAACTTCGACAATGTGCTATCTCAAAAAGAACACTTTTTCAAAAATGCGTTTTCGTTTAAAACAAGGATAAGTATTTTACTATTTTCCGTGTGAATATTATAGCATATTTTTGTTTTTATTCGATGCCTACTATGAAAAAGAAAAAAAGTAACACTTTCAGGAAAATTTACGTTTTCGAAAAGTGCACGAATGGAAAAAGTGTACATTAAGAAAATTTATCTTTATTTTATTTTATGTATTCAAGATACTTTTAATATATTACATAATAATTAATAAATACCCTGCTTTTTGACATTTCTGTTAACTACTTGTAAGTACTGCCTTGTGGTGAACAATACAGAATATTAGTATTGTATCGTACGCTCGCTGTTGTAAAAGGATCGATTCGTCACAGCGTCACCTCTCTTGGCCAAAGGAAGCACTCAGTTCCATTAATTATTAAACGTACCAACTGCTGCATTCAATCGATATTACAACACGGTGTACTTCGACTATTGGCCTATTGTTTCTTCTGGGTAAATTATTTTGTTTGCAGCTGTTTTGTGTAGACTTGATCTTTAAGATTGAAATCAAGAGGAGAAACGGACGATACGTATCATTGATTTATAATTCATTGATTGGACAAAGCCTGTTTTTTAACCCCCGATGCAGAAAGAGGGGTGTTATAAGTTTGACCGCTATGTGTGTCTGTCTGTGTGTATGTCTGTCTGTCTGTGGCACCTTATGTCTTAAACGGGTGGACCGATATGAATACGTTTTTTTTATTTGATAGCACGTTTTCTAGCGATGGTTCTTAGACATGTTTTATCAAAATCAGTTCAGCCGTTTTTGAGATATTGAACTTTGAAGTGACAAAGTCGGGTGTTTCCAACTATTTGTTGGTTAGGTTATCTTAAAAAGAGCCTGAGAATTGTCATGCTCACACGATGTTATGATTGCTTTCTGATTCATACCTTTTTAATAAAATAATGTAAAAAAAATCTTCTCAATTTTATTAAAAAATTTTTTTTTGAAAATCATGCTATTCAAAAAATTCTGATTTATGGTAACCGTAATCCTACCATGAGTAGGTTTGTTCTCAATATCTGAACACAACGTTCAATAGGTACGAGAAACATCTGAGAGGGTAGCTTTAGTTTGGGCTGTACTCACCCATTGTGCAGGTCTGTGCTGAGCTGGTCGAGCAGCGAGTCGACGGTGGGCCGCGGTGCGGGGCTGGCGGCGCCGTTGGTGCGTGAATACCCGTCTGGAACAATCACAGCGTTAGTTACAGACTTATATTCATAACCCGAACCGATTCGTCGAAGAACTAAAGTCAACGGCATAGCTCAAAGAATATGTAAGTAAGTTGAATTAGCAGGGCGAGCCAACATCACACAAACAGATAAATGCAAAAGTGTGTAAGGTTGCGCGTGCGGCGTGAGAGTGTATGTTATTTCTTCACGCTAAAACGGCTGGACAGATGAAATTTGGTATATAAGACGTCTGCAATATCTATCGTCTATAAAAATCTTAACGTTAGGTAGGTATATAAGTTATACTATTTCATGAACAAACGTATACATGGTTTCTGGTTTGTTCTATTCTGGAGAACCCCATCTACGAGTACTTGCATGGCAATTTGGACTTGCTTATAAAATGCAGCGTATACACCTAAGTATGAAAAGGTAGGTACAAGTTTTAAAGCTAAATGGTTCTATCAAAGATATTTATATGCAATAGAAATTCCAGAATTTTCGATAAGCTCTTAATTAGTCCATTATTGTCATTGAATTTACCGCCTTTATGTCTTATTTTTATAAAAAAAGTCAAAAGTATTTATTTGTCAGCATGCATGCGTATGCGTACAAATTACCTATGTCAAATACTAAATTAAAATACATCATCAATCATAAAAATAATCAAAATAAATAGGTTCATAAGTTCAAATATCATTATCATTTACAAATAATATAAAATAATACCAAAAAATATGTAATTTTTTCTACAAATAACTCTTAGCGGTAGGTACTATAATAACATCTGTCGAGAAGCCAACTCGCCAATTTATTATTTAAACTATTTCCCCGGAGAGCTAGAGAGATGTCCTTATTTATGTAAGTACTGAACAACTCCGTTCTAAATACTTAACTAATTCTAACCATGCATATTTTCGTCTGCCAATGCGATATTGCGCCAACAAAAACGCAAAATGCAAAGATAACGTTTTCGGACATATTTGCAGGAATTTACTATGCTATTTTTCGTAACCTAGTTATTTATGAAGGCTCCATAAATCATAATCATAACTAACTAACGTGAAAAATAAATCAACAAGTTTGCAAGTAGCGCGCACGTACAAACTTCAGTCAAAAAAACTGTTAATTACGAAAACGTCGTCTGTACATGAGGTGCGAGGCTGAAACGCGTGTAAGTGTTATGAGAGCGGCCAAAAATATTAAAAATTATGAACGCGGCAGTCAATTAGAGTTGGAACAGGTGGGCCGGGTCTCAGGACGTGCCAAGTCTTCGTGGGAACAACCAGTACGTAAACACGTGCTTTCGTTAGCCTTTGACGGATCATCAGGGCTCAGGGATATTGTGAGGTTAGGTGGGATCAGTAGCATAGCTATCGGAGGATTCGGAGGACTAGGGGGTGCCGTGTACAGGCCCTTCACACTCAGGGGGCTTTTACGCTGAGGAGGCCCTCGGATCCAAACCAGCAAAGTCAGCAAAGCTCAAAGTGAACTGGTAAACGAAAATGTTTCCTGCCTAACCTTGACTTAATAATCCCTTTAATCCGCTTTTTTCATCGAGTTTAAGTAAGTACCTAGCTTTATTATCTATGCCCTGCATGCCTGATTACGATAAAGACAAGTTTATAAAAATATTTACTTGCACTTTTGCACTTTATGTAGATAAAATCAGTTTAAATCTGGGGCCCTAATTTCTTTTTTTTGCATATGGGTCCTGGGTTACCAAGCTACGCCACTGGATGGGTTTCAAGATGTTTATAAGATCATAAGGTGAATTATAGAAAAAGAAACAAAACACATCACTGGTTGGTGGGCAGAAGTTTGTGTCAAATAACAGATTTATAATGTGAATCAAATTTATCATAAAAAAATCTAACATTAGCATTAGCATACAATAATAAAACCACTTTATTAGACTAAGAGGTCTTAATGCATTTGGAAGCTCCGAGAGATATTTTCCATGAAATATATTCTTGATGAATATGAGACGATCCAATGTCAAATGTCTACATTTTGCTGTCAGTCTTGTGCCAGCAGTCGTTACGCTCTCCATATTACATGATAAGTGGGTAAAAGATATAGTGCACGCCTCATTTAACGGAGGTTTGAACTACTACTTGTCTTTAAAGGTAGGACATAAAGACAGCAATTATTTTGTGGTGTGATAGAAATCTCCACCAGCTGTTTTTGTTGAGAATTATCGAGCAGATTAAAGTGTTGTTCAGAATTTAGTTTAATGCGTCTTTTTGAGCATGCCGGTGTCATGTTTATTGTTGTTTGCGGTTTGTTTATAGGCTGTATTAGCGACTGAGGATTTGTTACTCATTAACCGTTTCAACAGAAATAAGAATTTAGTCAAGATGAAAACAGATTACGAGATCCCACATATAGCACAGCAGAAAGTAGCGCTAAAGTCGTAAGAATATGAAAACGTCAAAGCAAATATAGAAAGAAAACATTTATTCATTACAACATGGGAAAACATAAAATACAAATGTGCATGTTACGAAATAGTCTCAAATCAGCAAACTGCCGGTGTTACCAACGGCGCTGATTTTCCTTTGAGATCATCAGGTCAACCATCAAACATTGAAAAAAAAAAAAAAAACTTTATATTTCAAAAAAAAGATCCAATGGCGAGTTTAACATGTAAAATCAACGTTAATATTATTGTTCCTGCAGATGGTTGGCAAGCCGATGATCTATTCCTGTGCGGGAAGCGGCGGCCTTCGCGCCGCTGTGATGGTTGACATCGCGGTAAACACGAAATTCATCATAACATTATGCTGCGCGAAATATAATAATGAGGATGACATTATTACAGTTTGGCGGATTTAACGCGCACGCACACAGGCATATTAGTCTTGTTCATGTAGTTTGCAATCCTACTAATATTTATTATTAAACGCGAAAGTTTGTATGTGCATTTGCACGTGTGTGACACCTTAATGCTAAAAATGTTTGGAAGATTTGGATGAAATTTGTTACGCAGACAGCTGGACATCTGGGTTAACACTTACTGAATCTCTTACTTACGGAATCGGGATAACATTCCAAAATTTCAACCGCTAGGACACGAACGAAACACACGAAAGAGACGAAATTTGGCGCGGGTATTTTACACAACTTTAATTAAATCCACGATGGTTTTGGGAGTTACCACGAGGTTATTGACGAAGTGCCGGAATTCCAATTTGACTACTAGATAGACCTAATGGTTTACGCGTGCGTAGCCGAGGGCAAAGCCATAGCATAGCCTAGCCAGTAAAACGAGTAGTTCTGTTTATGTGATCAGTGCATCGCAAACGCTATGAAGGCGTGTGCTTACTTACGTCAAATCCTTGACTGCTATTTACTCTAAAATTTCAAACTAGCGCTCCTTTTCTTTGACATGGTTTTTAATGATTGAAATGTCACCCTAATTATGAAGTTGAAAGATTACGTTTGTTTATTTTATTTTCTTTTTGTTCTCACGGATTTTAGATATCACATTTTAAAGAAAATAACCTTGTCCTTGTATTCTCGAGTGTATGAATTTGTATAAAAACTGATAAGGGAAAACAAGTCTAGAACTCGATTAAGTAACTGAAACTTCAACAGTCGGGACCCATTTCGGGGAATTTTAAATTAAGTCAGTTGGGTTTTAGATTTTTTTGTAAATTTTGGAAAATGAAGCGAAAAGAGTCCTTCACTTCTCCACTTTTAAATCACAAGTCTATTTCAATTATTTATGAGTGCAAGAACGTTCCTGAAATCTTGCAGTAGGTGGATAGCTTCTTATAGAACTATATGATCGCCTGAAATATAATGACGATGGAAATACGAGATCAAACGAGCAACCGGTTTATTCGCATGCGCACTGACTCACCGTTTTGCGAGATTTATTGGTCCAACCTAACCTTTGAGTCTAGATGGTACATCCAATTTGAATAAGCTGGACATAAACACGTCGTTATAACATCGATATGACCGAGAAAAGGCATTTTATATCTATGTCGTAATATAGTTGCGTAGCAGTCCTATAAGTCACGTAAAAGTCGTGTAGTGGGTATAGAAATCGTGAGACATGGTGTCATGACCAATGTTCATGGAATTTTCATTATTCGCTGTTTTAGCATTTTATCGAATACGTGACTTTAATATGCTGTGTAAAGTTTCAGATAAATGTCTAAATTCTTACTTAAAAACGCGACGGACAATTTTTAATCATAGCAAAGTCAACAGCCATTTTTATATTTTAATTATCTTTAGGGACATCTCGAAACCTCACGTACGACTAAGTATGTACATTTATCTGTTGGGAAATTAACGCTGTCGAGTAATATGCGTCTTCTCAATATAATGAACGCGCCTTATAAATTCTGTAAATTAAGCTATATTCTTTTCAATGTTTTTAATGAACGTTTTAATAATTACCTTTAAACGTCTTAGGGTTAAGATACAGTAATACAATATCTAAACGACTTTGCATTCTGTGAACTTTTCTTTTGTCAGCCATTTTAACGAATTAGGGTTAGGTGAAATTTTTATAAATTTCAAATATTATTATCAACGTTACAAAGAAAAGCTGTGTCACTAAAGTTATATACGTAATAAATAGTAGCATAAAAGTGTTCAAATCGGCTTATATAATCTTAAAAAAAGTGTAATATCACTTTTATACGATCGTCACGTAAAAGTAGTAGTCCTCGGAATCTAATACGACAAATGTAGTGTAAAAGACGTATAGACGTTATCAAGATGTCAACTGGTTATACCACTAAAAGTTGTATAATTGTCATGAAAACAGTCGTTAGAAGTTTATGCGATGTTCATATTGGACTACAAATTAACTTAGAATTGTATAAGAGTGCAATTTATGACTTTTACACGATCGTCACGTAAAAGTAGTTCTTATGACTATAACACAATAAATGTTGGTGTAAAAGTCATATAGACGTATAACGACGACAGCACTAGTTATACAACTAAAAGTTGTGTAACAGTCATATAAACGGTCGTATAGAAGTCTATACGATGTCTATATACGACTACAAATTGACTCTAAATTTTATAAGAGTGCAATATATTACTCTTACACGATCGTCACGTAATAGTAGTTTTCGCGGCTCTAATACGAAATACCGGTGTAAAAGTCATATAGACGTTATTAAGACGACAGCACTAGTTATACGACTAAAAGTTGTGTATTGGTGATATAAAACAGTCTATAGAAGTTTATACGATTTCTATATACGACTACAAGTTGTATAATGATAAGAGACCCATAGTCAATTACACGCTAAATTTACTTCTAAACGATGTTTATAGCATTATGAGTCGCATAACTTACACAAATACGACTAAAATGTTTGTTGGGAACCTAACCTTGAGTCTAGATGGTAATAATCAATTTCCCTGTAGATAAATTCTTGAGCAACATTAAAATCGACCTGAATAAATATGCATGGCTTATAGACAGGAAAGATGTGTTGATTTAGAACGCGTCGGTGTAATTTTAGAGCTCTGCTTATCGCCTAGCTGAGTTTGTTGCGAGAAGCATCGATATATTATGGGTACACGTAAAATTCTGATGTAATTTTGCATCTACAGTGACGAACAAAAACAACGGAAAACTTTTCATCTATACTCTAATACTTTTCTTGTCGAGATATTTACTTATTTAGGGGATCTCGGAATCCGCTCTGACGATTTCGACCAATTTTGCTATGTGGGGGTCTTCGGGAACGAACAATCGATCTAGCTTGGTCTTATCTCTGGAAAAACGCCTGTTTTCGAGTTTTAGCCCGACCAAAGCTCAATCGCCCAGGTATAATTTTTTATAGGTATTTATCGATTTAGGGGATTTGATCTCGAAAACCTCTCAACGATTTTGAATGCGGGTTTTTGGAACTACTTGGTCTTATCTCAGGGATAATACGCATTTCTAGTTTGAGGTATTGAAAAAGAGCCTTTATTTTCCGAATATCTAATTTGAACCCCACGCGTAACTCACCATTTCGATCGCCGGTCGGCGTTTTGTCCCCGTAGGTCCCGTACCGGGCATTGCTCAGGTCGTCCAGTAGGGTATCCAATTCGGAGAGGTTCCCGCGGCCGGCGGTCCTGCCGTATCCGGCGGACGGGCCGTACGTGTTGCCGCCGTAGCCGGAGTTGCTGTTCGAGTACTTCACTGGTATCACTTTTTCGAGCGAGCTCGTGTTTTGGTATGTGGGCTGTGGACAAAGGAATTATATGGTTATAAAAGAAAATACAGTATATAATCAAGACTTTTAAGATTATTTTGAATGTTATTGTGAATCCAATTTTTTTGAAACTTTTTACTTACAAAATTGTTATAAGTAAGTTTGTATTTATTCATCATTTATACAATACATGATGATAATGAAGGCATTTCACACTGAGAGCAAGTGAAAATTATAAAATGGATTCCAAGTTTTTTTTTACATCCTATTCCTTATTGTCCATGACTTTAATTCTGCCTACGTACATAGTTCTTTCTTTGGCATGAAAACCGGCGCTTACTACGACGCTGTAATCCGCTAGAATTGATTGTAAACACTCCTGCGCAGAAAAACACTGACTGGTCGTAAATCATTATCCAGAGTAATATAATAACGTTCTGAATAACATGTATGACGTAATGAATCGGCTATGGATATTAAAATAAATGTCTCGTTTTGTAAAAATATGTTTATTTGAACTTGTCATCATCATCATCATATCAGCCGTAGGACGTCCACAGTTGGACATTGGTCTCCCCCATAGACTTCTAGTCTAGTTGCTTCGGTTTGAAGGAGGCTGCATCCACAGTGAAGCCGCGGCTTTAACCAGGTCTTCCGTCCATCTTGTTGGTGGACGTCCTACGCTGCGTTTATCTGCGGTCTCAAATATAAACTAGCATTCGATAAATTTAACTTTCTGCACGTATAGAGTAAGTAGTGCGTAGCAAAGATAGCTAAACACTTGGTCAAAATTCTGCTAAGCGTGAGTTGCACCAAGTTATACTTTACTCGTAGCAACCAGCACGATGGACATTATGACCTGGTTCAAGCCGCGGGTTCAATTTGGAGGCAGGCTGCTTCCAGTCGAAGCAACTGGAGGTCTATGGGAGAGCCATATGACCGTCCAATAGTGGACGTCCTACGGCTGATATGATGATGATGTTGATGATACTATAGTATAACCAATGTCAAACCAGACGTCAAATCCAAAGACGTCCAATTAAAGGAATCTGATGACAGGTTTGACATTAATTAATAATTATCGGTATAGTAACTTGGTGCAAATAGCAATGAGATAGAGTCAATTTAAATACGATAATCCTTGTGATAGTATGTAAATGTACACCTTCACCTTCGTAAAAATACATACTTTCAGACATCACTCTACAAAGTGACTAAATTGTTCTGGAAAGTTTCAGAAGATGGTCAGGCCAGTTAGCCAGTAAACCAATCAAATATTATAGGAAGCGGGACAAAACGAGAATTTAAACTAAGGGGCCATAAAGTACGTCACACCAATTTTGACCATTTTTCTCGGCATATTACCAATTATTTTGTTCTTGTGTCGCAGACCGCCTGACCCTCCCCCCTTCCCCGTAAATGTGTGACGTAATTTATGGATGATCCCTACAAATAATTATTTATTTATTATTAGTAGAAGAAATTATTATTCGTAAGATGACCCCCAATGCGATTAGTCGATTCTGCAGAACTCCGCTTCGCTACGATATGCGTCAGTGCAAGCGCACCCGTAACGAGTCGTTACAACAAAAATCATCTCTTCAACGCCACCTGTGCCCCAGCTGTAGTACTTGGAATCCTTCCAACGAGGAGTGAATCAGCCCTCACAAAATATGATTCCGTAAATATGTATATGAGTTAGTATTGAGCGCTGCGACTAGATGGCGTTGCGGTAAAGAAATCAACAAACTTCACTGTACAAAATAAGTGACTTGAATACTATATTCGATATCGTGTTGAAAAACTATTCATGCACCTCGGTGAGTATTTTTCTTGACATTTATTAATTTTATTATATTTAACGATTAACACTAAAATGCCAAAAATGTAGGTAGACATGTAGGTAGGTAAAAATGTAGGAAAAGGTTGCCTGGATGAGATCGCTCTTAAGCGATAATTCCGCTTATTGCTTACCTTGTAAATTTTCTCTCTATGTACATATTTTCTGTATCGCTTACTATTTCTGATGTACAGTAAAGAGTCATTGTCTTGTAATGTATTGGTTGGAGACCCATCCTTTGGGTCCACATCGTACTTAACGTTTAAATGACTAGTTTCAACCACAATTTTACGTTGCGACATTCCAGTGAGTAAACTGGGTGAAGGGCACGAAATGTATCATAGTACCGCAATTTATGTAAGGTAAATTTCTATGAAAATTACTCAAAGGGACTACAGAACAAGGTGTGACACATGATCTTCAAGTTGTATTGATATCCACGGCCCTACAAACCGCAAATGTTGTAAATTATAGTGAAGAACGTAAAGTGTAGGAAAATGTTTTTAGTACTTAAATATAGGTAGAGTCATTCACGATGACGCGTGCCTTGGTTCTTATTACAATGTCATTAATGGCTAATTTTGACAAAATCACGCGTCTCCGTGGATGGCACTAGGTATATATAGTACCTGGAGACCGAGCTTTGCTCAGGCTAAATATCGATAGTAAACGTTTTCCCACAAATAAGACCAAGCTACGAGATCGATTTGTCATCCCCGAAAACCCCTACACACCAAATTTCATCGAAATCGTTGGAGCCGTTTCCGAGATCCCCGAAATATACAATACGAAATATATCTACCTACAAGAATTGCTCGTTTAAAGGTATTAGATGTTTGCATATTTATTTCTGACACAATAAAGCGTGCATTAATAACTGATATGACTTTATTTCTAGGGCCTGTAGGACGTATCAGATATTTTTGCACGCACCGCTCCTTGAGCTCCGTGACTGACTGTACCTATGCAATAAGTCCAACGATACATTGGTTTTAACGCAAGTTACTTTTATGGCTACGTAGGTGACTAATTTGAGGTGATGGACAATATTTAAACCATAGTGAAAATACCACAAACAGGAATTACTTATCACGCTCATTTAATATTATAATCAGGGACAGTACTTTCAATTAGTGAAAGAGTTTTGAAAATTGGTATTAGTAGATTATTGTCTTGGCCTAGAAGTAGGCAATTGCTGGCTGAGTATGAGTATTAAACGGACGAGCTTGCGAGTCCGTTTAACTAATACGAAGCCAGCAATTGCTATTCCAGCCGAGACTAATATAAGCTTTTCTCAAAAAATGGTGAGTAATTCTGAAATAGAATAAACTTTTTCTCAAATATATTGTAAAATTTATTTTATTCCAATATTTTCTTATGCTTTCCCGCCTTTTTCATAAAAATAAACTGCAGGTATATTTTCCACCGAAAACACTACCAGCTATTTCAGACCCAATAGAAAAAGTCCGGAGTTCAACAAAATATCTGATACCGGTTATTAGACTTGGCTGTATACGACTTTGTGCCAACATTTCCGTGGCCTTTTTAACTTTAAAAAAAAATGTGACTGATTGCAGCGCGCTAATTCATTATTGTCGAGCTAGCGCGCCTGCAATCTTTTTATTTTTAATTTTTCGCTGACCATAAACTATGCACTTCACCTTCTGATATGTAAAGAATAATGTCAACTTTTACGGACATTTTTGAGAAAAATACTTTCAGAGGTTATGCCGTGCACAAGATACAAATAAATATACACACAAAGTCCTAATTACCTTCTTGAAATAATAATAAAACCGGCCAAGTGCGAGTCAGACTCGCGCACGAAGGGTTCCGTACCAGCCTATACAACATTCATTCATTCATATAGCAAAAAACGGCAAAAAAAACCACGTTTGTTGTATGGGAGCCCCCCTTATATTTATTTTACTCTGTTTTTAGTATTTGTTGTTATAGCGGCCACAGTTATACATAATCTGTGAATATTTCAACTGTCTAGCTATCACGGTTCATGAAATACAGCCTGGTGACATAAGGACGGACGGACAGCGAAGTTTTAGTAATATGGTTTCCATTTTTACCCTTTGGGTACGGGACCCTAAAAATAGGCTAATGCTCCATCCTGTCGGAATTATGAAAAACGCTTGTTAGTGCATTTCTATGATTACCTACCTAGTGTGGAAGTTAAGTGGCAATCATCATACTATTTTCACTAAAAAGTCGCCACGAGGGTTCGATACTGATTTTCAACCGACACGACCACGACCACTCAAGAATCAAGACTCAAGAGTCTGTCAAAAGTGCAGCGACCACTTCAACAATAAATTAATAATTTATTTTAATACTAGCGGACCCGGCAGACGTTGTCCTGCCAGGAAAAGCAGCACTACAGGAAATACGATACAATAACAACACTGACAGCAGCGCCATCTAACGGGTCCAATTGTGGTTCAACCCATCCAGGAGCCTATTGAATATACATACAAAATGTCATCTGAATCGGTCAGCCGTTTAGAAGGAGTTAGGTGACAAACACACGTACAGAGGAATTATACATTTAAGATATTAAACTAACAGATATAAAGGCATATTTCATTTTACAATCATTTACTACAATCAAATTCCGTCACGCATGATTGCTGTTGCAGCTTATGCCGTCGGGACCGCCTTTATTAACTGACTCAAAAAGGAGGAGGGTTATCAATTCGGTTGTATTTTTTTTTTGTTACCTCAGAACTCCGTCATTTAAGAACCGATTTGATTTTTTTCCGTACGTATAGGAATGCTTTCATTAGGTCCCATAAGCACCAAATCAGGATCTGATGGTGGATCCTAAGAATCATTCATTTGGTGAAGTGGAACTGATGATGTTGATCAAGTTATACTCAATAACCAAGTATTTCACAGGTTGAATTTAATTACTTTGACAACAGTTGCTAAGCAATTTATGCTACCTTCGTAATGCATATGGTTAAAACGGGTGGTTAAGCACCAGGACTCCTCAAAATGAACGTCTGCATCGGAAAAAGAATATTCGTAAAAGATGACGAGCAGTTGATATTAAGGTATTGTATCTTATCTTTAAATATACACTAAAAGCGTGAAAAAAAATTCTACCAGTCTGAAGTCGTGCCTCAAGCACGAGCCAGCAGGCTATTGATGCTCCAATAATTCTATAGTTGTAGGTGAGGTAGAACGTTTTTAGGTCCACTCCTGCTGGCTCGTCTGAGCACCGACTTCAGACTGGTAGAAAATTATTTTCATGTTTTTGGTAGTTCGTTCTACTTTTTGTTATAATTTTATTTATCCACTTCGGAAAAGACAACGGAATCAAAGTCCATACATCTGTTAGGTAAAAAGACACTCGTCCTTGGTTACTTTTCTGAGCAAGTAAGTACGAAAGAAGCAGAAAGCTCTCAATCTTCGACTTCGGGCTTGTTATAGAGACGCGTTCATTCCATGGAATTATTCCACACTTACCGCCCTTAAGACACAATGTACTAGACTAGGTACTACTAGGAGCCTTTTGAGATAATTCGCCTTGTTATTGCTCGCCTTCAGTTATACTAGGTTATGTAGTAGTGTTGATAATTAGGTCACTACATTAGCTCACGCACGTGTTTGACGTAATTATTGTTTTTTTAGTACACAAGAGCGAGCGTACTAAAACTACGCTCACATTGTTTGTAACTGGTGCAGTAATTCACAAATTGTTTTGCAGTTTCTGTCTGCAGTTGTTCAAAAAGAATGTAGAGATAATAGAGACCATTCATGCAGCACTTGTCTTTTTTATGAAAAGAGGGGGTATCTAGATTTAGGGCGATACCCGATACAACGAATGATACTGCTTTACTGTCATAGCATGGGTTCGATGGAAAAACAGCGTTGCGTGCGGCTTGCAGCAGCATTATGCTGAGTGGGGCCCAAATTGTACTATTCGATGTAATTTTCCCTTTTAATTTAATTTTCTGTGTATCAAATGTGTGTCTCTCTCTCTCATGTTTTTTAATTTGGTAAATATCTCGAGGGTCACACATCGAAACTTTAGTTAGCGCCGTTCATATATTACGTCACACCACTTTAGTAGCCCCTTCCATCGTGACACTTATTATTAACAAAATCGCAATTATTGAGGGTTTTTCGAGAGGCGAAATATCGCTAGATGGCGTTAGTATCGTGAGGACTGTTTGAGATTTGCATCGCGCTCGTGATTGGTTAAATAAGCTAACCAATCATATGATATAATAATGAGCCAAACTGAAACGGCAAACGGACCCTTCCCCTTCCCCATAATGTGTCGTAATTTATGGATGCCCTCTTTGAAACATAATAGTAAAAACTCACCGAACTAGGTTTATTGTGATAATCCGAGCTAATATTCCTTGAGCCATTGATGGAGCCGTATCCAGTGGATGTGGGTGAGTTGAGGCTGCCTCCGGGCGAGCTCAGCCGGCCGGGAGAGCTGCGGCCGCCGGGGGAGGCTGTCCGGCCGCGGGGGGAGCTGGTCCGGCCGCCGGGGGAGCTGGTCCGGCCGCCGGGGGACGCCGTCCGCCCGCCAGGGCTGCCGACGCGGGCTCCCGGGTTGATGGAGTTCTGTAGATCCGCGAGCAAGGCATCTGGAACGAGATAATGATAAGTTAAACACGGTTACGATTCATATAAGTCCATGGACATGAATTGTTGAATAATTGTAAACCGCAGTTATACTAACATCGCTGTCCTTATCAACGTACATATATCACTTGTACTAGTTGTACTATTACTTATTCTGTGGTACTATGGTACACACTAAGAAGCAACCATCTTAATATGACAACAATCGTGACTAAAAATATTGATACAAAAGTTTTTGTTTTGTTAGAGACAACGACGCGGATGGTGAAAGTATTAAAATGGTTAAATTTAGTTCCATCCAATACACCCCGCTGAAGTTGTAGATTATCTAGACAACCGTTCTGTAGACGTCCTGTAAAACTGGATTTAAACGGCGGAATTGTTATGCTCATTGTAGGTAGACAAATTTCTCCAAATAATGCAACATCTAAATAATCGAAATCCACTCAATGTTATCAGTTACAATTAGGTACTAACTCATAGGCAAGCTGTTCTGTTTGTTTGTTTGTTTTAAACGTAGATACAATCTCACTCAGCTAGAATTATTTTCTCTTCTTTTACGTATTTATACGGGCTTTTTTATAATTAAGAAGTAATTGACATACCTATATATTTTGCTTAGTATTCAATTGGAGGTTCGGCCCTTAATTCAGGACCTATGTCGATTCATCTGACATAGTCAATACACGTAATAAATTGTCAATTGGCGTTTAGAGGACTTCAAGGCATCTATTTAATTAATATTTCACCGAGGCGTAAATTGATCGGCAGTTGTGTTGTGTCTAAAAGATGCTATAACTAATGTTGATTTAGTACTTGTTTGTGTTAGCGATTGTTTATTTTACACTATTTCGGTGGCAGACTAAACTAACTATGCTGTAAACAAGTAGTTAATTTCAGTTTATAAATGTTACTTGAAGTTTTTCCCTTACAAGTCTTACAAGGGCTTCAGATATGATTTAACGGCTTGATATCAATTATATAGCTTTTTTCTTTAGCCTGGCATTTTCATGGTATATAAAAAGTAATTGAAAAGGTTCCTGGACGATGTAAATTGCTTGACAGACATCTACGTGCTAAACTAGCACGCTAGACAAGATTGGACGCAACGCTAAGTTTGCTCGTCCAGCAATTCCAGCATCTGCGCTCGTTTTATACATTCACTCATTCATACTACGCACGCTCTGGCTTTTGAAGGTGTTGCTTAAGAAGCATACGAGTATAATACAAAATAAAAATATTATATCACTCAATTAGTTTGCTTATCAAGCCCATCTGATGCTCTGAATAACTATATAAAAATATTATGAAACTATTAAATGATGCGCATATCTACTTAAGGAATGCACTACCTACAGCTTTTATACCTTAATATACTGCAATAAGATAATAACATTAACAAATACTGGCCGCTGGAAAACAAGGATAAATTTCAAAAACATTTATAAATAGTATTCTAATATAGTTAAGTTAGTTGAATATAAAACGAAAGCAACATCGTAGGCAGACCAGTTTACTGAGATACCTATACATAACAACTTTCACTATGCAACCCTAGTCCTTAGAAAATACGGATTAAGTTGTTCAAGAGCCGACTTGAGCGTTAGTATCTGTATATATACTTAAGTAATTGGAGTTATTTACTCGCTTATATAAATAGTCTGGCTTCATGATGTCATGTAAGTAAACGGAGGGGCTCTCATTGATGGCAATCAACATTTGTGTCACTAGTCCTTTTAGTTTAGTGAAGTTTCATTTGGCAATATACTTTAGGTGAGTGAAATTTATCGCTAAGAATAGAGACATTTTAGTAACACCTTTATATTCATTAGAAGTCGACGTTTATACGACGAGTCGCGCAACAGAAGCTGTAGAATCTACAGTGTGGATGCTGTTTACTTTGCATATAAAAGCTTCATGTAAAAAAAAAACAATCATAGAGTAAATAACAGCATGAAGTGTTTATTTAGTGTGCAATGTCGTACAAAAGGTTGTCCCTTATGATGAGAGATAACAAAGTCGTATTTTTACGTACGTCTTGCAAGATAATATCGCATGTGAATTTATCTAAAAAAATGTGTATACACATGGCTGTTAGTCAATTAACTACAGAACCTTTATGCTCTATGAATCTATGTATACATAAGTATCAATAACCTACCAACAAAAACTGGAAAACCCCGACATTGTCACTTCAAAGCAATATCTCAAAAACGGCTGAACCATTTGATAAACATGTCTACCTATGTTCAATCTTCCCCGGGAACGAAGACCGAGATAAAGCTAATAAGAACATGCCTAATGCCGAAATTCTTTCATTTTGTGATTTCAAAGAAGCAAAATCCAATTTGTGAAGACGTTCAAAATACTTTAACCTATTTAATAAATATTTAAACTAACCTAACCAACAAAAAGTTGGAAAACTCCCGACTTTGTCACTTCAAAGTTCAATATCTCAAAAACGGCTGAACCGATTTTTGAAAACATATCTAAGAACCATCGCTAGAAAACCTGCTATCAAATAAAAAACCGCATTCAAATCGGTCCACCCGTTTAAGAGCTACAGTGCCACAGACAGACAGACACACAGACATACAGACACACATAGCGGTCAAACTTATAACACCCCCCTTTTTGCGTCGGGGGTTAAAACTAGGGGGAAAATATAGTATTGCTGGTTTATTAGAAAGTAGTAGATGGCTAAAATCTTGAATTTTGCATCAGCGCATATGTAAATGCTCGTCCTTCGAGAACAAGTTTTCTTTTGGGCGGGTCATTGCCTCCTGGCCGGCACCAGGAGCGAAATTTATGAGCCGGCATAACAAACTATTTTAAATATCAAATCCAATTCCTTAAGTGCTCGCATTGTCTCTTATCGGTCAATTGGATTAATAGTGCCGTTAAGATAAAGGCGTAAGTGTTGTCCACATCTACAAAGAGTCTCATTCTCCCAATTACACACAACATTCATACTTTGTCACGTCTAGACAGCGAAGTCTTTGTGCGAAACCTATTCGCTAAGTAGGTTACACACGACAGGAATAAATTAGACTGACACAATTCACAAGATGAAAAACAAAGTCCATACCGAGTCCTTCGACAGCCTCGAAAACCTCAGCATATTCCGTTTCCGGTTGCAAATCTCTATGAGTTTTCAATATCTTCCCGTAAATATCGTCGTTCACCGTGTAATGTGTTTTAGACATGGTTAACCGAAACGTATCACTTAAAAGATGCACAGGGTACTGGCAGAGGAGAATTCGCGAGCGGGTAGAAAAAAAAACAAGTCACATTGCAAGGGCGTCGGAAGGGATTCTAAATTTAAATATCTTCGCCTTCGTGGAAGGAATGCGCGGGCGACTCTGTTATGGACTAATGCAGTACTGATTCGATTCACCTCCGCTGGAGCGCAGACCGCAAAAATCGCGCTCAGCCTAACACATTGTTCACATAAATATTTGTACTGTTCGATGGGCCGGAGCATCCGCTTAAGCGCTAAGTGTTTGACGTTGCCAATGACTAATTCACTACATACATTACGTTTCTATCCACGTTTATTTTCGCGTAAAGATTTATTCACTAAAATAAAAGCATGTTTGAATGGAGCCAAGGTCCATTTCGAGGCTATTTAAATTTAATAGGAATGACGTTTTTTAACATTGGGTATCTGCTATTAAGGAAAACGACGGAAACCACTAGACCCACATAGGATAAACTCAAAATCCTTAACTTTTATTTTCGGAAAACACCATTTATTTCCTCGGGGGAAGTGCAAACCCGCTTATCTACCATACCTACGTTAATTCCGCGTCTGCACTACATGTAGTTTTAAAGGGGATGGTAGATGATAACTTCAAATTTGTTCTATTTCGACGGTTTCTGAGTAAAAATTAACAATTGGCTAAATCGGTCAGATTCGCGGGATTAATCAAAACCTAACAGTCAAATGGAGCGGAGGCAAGTTTTTTAGACAGACGACAAAGACTTAGACGGTTAGTATCATTAAAAGCTAAGAAGGAAAGTGTCGTAAAGCGCTGCCAGCGCTGGTTGGACCGCTGTCATCAATGAACCAGCGCTGACGCCGCGTTGATAATGAAATGAAGACGTCGTCATGAGATGACGCGACACTCGTGGAATGTCTCGCGCGCTTTGTCTTACTTTAATGTAAGACTAACACATGAAAGAGACGAAGGGTTTCGCGATACTTGGATTAGATTTTACTTAACCAATATTATAAGAATCTAATTAGATCGATTATTAGTTAGCTACTTAATATTCAAAAGCGCGCATGTTACCGCGTCAATGTACCATTTCCTACTTCATCTTTAAATCATACCTAAGTTAAGTAGGTACCTAAAGTTTAATTAACTTGTCATAAATAATAATACATAATTAAAGTGAGCCAATTAATGAAACTATTAGAAAATGGTCGTTAGTTAATATAATATAGAACCTGTATTACCACTTTACCACGTAATTTGTTATTTAACTAAAGAGCCTTAGCTGGAAGTGGTACAAACTGCTAAACGCCTAGTTAAAACTTCTGCGCAAGAGTTGACGACGTAAGAGTTGCTACAATTTCAACTTCAGGGGTTTATTTATCATTCTAATAAAATTTTCCTGTCTGAGAGATCATAACGGCCAACATAATGTATTCGAATTCGGAACTTTGCCGATGGGGTCTGGTTTAATTCATTTGTTTTAGTTTTCATTATTATGTTCTTTATTTTTCTTTCATTCTTAGGTTTAGGTTTTTATAATAGTTATAAAAAGTAAAATACAGAAAAGTAAATAAATAAATATCACGGGACAATTCACACCAATTGACCTAGTCCCAAAGTAAGCTTAGCAAAGCTTGTGTTATGGGTACTAAGCAACGGATAAATATAATTATATAGATACATACTTAAATACATATTTTAAACACCCAAGACCCGAGAACAAACATTCGTATTTTTCATACAAATATCTGCCCCGACACGGGAATCGAACCCGGGACCTCAAGCTTCGTAGTCAGGTCAGGTAGTCAGGTAGGTAAAAGTACATACAAAATAAAAATATTATAAAAACCTAACCTAGTTTGCCACCGGTAACGGGGCAGGGCCCAAGCTACCGGTGGTCAGGCCGCAGAGTGAGGAACCTCCGGACGATGCGTGCCGTGTCCAGAAGTACCGCCTTCTGTATCTGGCCCTTGATCCAGCCATCTAGCGAGTCTCTTGAGATGTTGGTCGAGACTCTTCGCTATTAGACCGTTTGCCGAAACGACTATCGGGACAATGATCGTCGAGTCAACATCCCACACAGCAGTCACCTCGTGAGCCAAGTCAAGGTACTTGCTGAGTTTGTCCTTCTCGGCCTTCAAAAGGTTCTCGTCATGTGGGATGGTGATGTCGACGAGCACTGCTTGGCGGTTCATTATTATTATTATTTGTCTTTTTTATGTAGTTAGGTTAGTTTTATTTAATTTATATGTAGTTATGTCAAAAAGTTATGTAAAGTTTACAATAAACAAAGTTACATTATGAAAAAAAAAACGAATTCTACATCGACAATCGAAGCCGAAAATTCGAAGCGAGAATTTTCGTGTAATATTTGCTATTTCGGCATTGCTTGCGCTGCCATAGATTCCAGAAAAAATAGGACTCTTAAAGCTGTAGGCAAATTGAATGCCATAATAAAGAAACGCCTGATGTTAAAATCGTAGCACACTTAGACCGTAACCTCTTACACGGAACTTTTCACAGGATTAGCTTTTTAAGCTAACAGTAAGGTTAAATGTATGAGCTATTCTTGCCGACCCTTTAGGCAGATTAAACGCGGGCACGAATTATTAGACCTTGCATTATTATCATACACATTTAGGGTCGAAAAATACTCGGTCATATATCAACTGCAACCATTTTAAATGTTACCTACTTTTTGTAGTTAGTTACATGTTTGTTTCTTTATATTCTTTATTGTACAAAAAGGTTACAAAAAAGTGTTAAATACAAAGGCGGACTTATCCCTGCCAGTCAACCTTTGTGTGGTAGAGAAGAGC